>NW_012148618.1:10677924-10681377 GCF_000956105.1 Propithecus coquereli
CCTCCATATGCCCTTGCTAGCCCCACCAGAGAGTTAGTCATATATGTGGAAGAACAAAGATTTCCTTTTGCTCATCTTTATAACACTCGTACCCAGTACAATGGCTAGTCCATGTGAAATGCACACGTGTTTCTTGAATAATGAAATATTAATAATTTATCACAAACTTTTTTTAAAAAGTTTTTTTTCTTTTTCTAGCAAATAAAAGAATGCTTCCCAGTGTAGGATTCTAAGAGAAAGGTCCTACAGGAATAGCCAGGAGATCCAGTTTGATGACCTAGCATTTACAACCAGGAGTACCAGAATCTAATTCAGATTCTGGAAGGCGTTTTGTGTGTGGCAGTCAGGATGGACTGGGGTAATTCCCTATGAGCAGGTGACAAACAACAGTGTATTATCTTCATATAGACTCTGCTGACTCATGCTGGCTTTGGTATTTGAAGTCCTCTGAATCCATAATGGATAACACCTGGGTAAGAGAGTTATAAAAAAAAGCACAGTCATATGGTTCGGATCTGAGGAAAATACCTTTTACATGAAACTGAGCCAAACATCTGTCTCACTCCCCTTGCAAAGTGCAGAATGTGCTATATGGACCAAATTTTATAGCCCTACTGCGTAATCTTGTACATTCCTAACATGTCCCTCCCAGAGCCGTCACTTGTTGGAAATTCATCATTGACCAAACAATGTTTTCTATACTACACAGAATAAAATGTAAACATCACGGTGTACATTTGGCTGTGCTTTTGGGAAAGCATGAAACAATGTACATGCATTCCACATCATGCCTTTCTCGCACAAATAAGCACACATGTGCACACACACACACACCCTGAATCAGAAACAAATGCAAAAAAGGATTTGGTTCATTGATCGAGTTACACAAAACTCATTCCATTTAACTAATTCTTTTATTTGCAAATTCCCACAAACACTTAATAAACTTCATCTGACAAAAGGGATTATTGTTGTCATTTTATAGAAAACAAAGACAGGTGAAGATCTTGGTCCAATTGCACAACAGAACTCAGAAAAAAACAACTTTGCTGAACCCGAAAGTTTACTGTGATGTAAAAGCTATGAGAACCATAAAAGAGTACACTAGGTCTTTAAGGGCATGTTGTCACCAGATAGTTCGGCTCACCAGTCAAGGGGCATGTGGATGACTGTGTGTGTGCTCACATACAGGCACATGCATGGAGACATAAGAGGAGACAGACACTCCCACGTGGAGACTACAGCTTCAGCAAAGGCGTGGAGGTGGCACTGCCTGATGTGTGTGAGTGGGGATACAGTCACCAAGCTGAAGTGTTCAATGACAGGAGAGTGGCAGGACTTAAAGCCGGGCAAAGCCAATTATTAATTGTATCGTGCAGAGCTACAAATGTCTCATCTTAAGGATAGAATCTAGACTTGACTCTATAGACAACAGGACCTGTCTCCAGGTTTTGAAGGTGAGGTTATATTAAGGCCTTGCTTCTTATTTGAAAGAGCACTGTTGTCCAGCCATAGAGCATGCACTTTGGAGTTTCATTGTTTTGTTGTTATTAGTTTTTTTTGGTTATTGTTTGTTGTTTCTCGCAGAGACTATAATTCTTATCTGCCCTGTTGGCCTTGCACTCATAGACCTAGCCACTTGGCTCACAAATGCAAGCCCAAAGGGACAACCTGGCAAAAATGCAGAAAGGGAGGAACCAAGATGGCGGACGAGAAAAGCTGCCAGTCAGAGTGTCTCTGCAAAAAAGACGAATTTTAGAAGAAAGAAAAAAAAATAAGCTAGCAGAGAAACATAGATCGGGTGAGGGTCGGAAGGAAGGGTGTCTGAAACTACAGGAGACTCCACGGGAAGACGTTACAGAGGAGAACTGGAGGGAGACAGGTCCCGAGAGGCTTAGAGACCAGCGACAAGGGTAGGTGGAGCGGTTAACATCCCCCTCCCTTGCATCTCGGAATACGGGTGGCTCCTGAGCGGCTGGAGAGACCTGCCCACACCAGCCCAGAGACGGCTGCCGCCAGTGAGCTGTGGCCTCTTGCGGACTCAGCGCCAGGCTGCCAGCCCCCTCGAGGAACCTCCCCGGGCGCAGACCCGAGCCTAGCGGCAGACGCCATAGTACTCCATTCTCTCCTTCCCCCTCCCTACCCAGGCGTGCCCAGAAAGACAATTTAGCCATCACACAGAGGCATCTCCAAGGAACAGGACCTTTCCTTTTGGGGCCCTACAGCAGACTGAGGGGTACTCAGACTGTGAGTTCCCTACCCGCCAAACCTCCCAGGTGCTACATGCCTGGGGACAGCAAGAGAGTGGGGCAAATCCCTAGGTGGAGTGAAATCGATCCAACTTGGGCACCCTGTAGGTGATTCGAGACCAACACCCCTCCCCCTGGCAAGGTCAAGGATTGATCTCCAGGGCCCAGGGGACAGGCCTGCAGACCACACCCCATACATACACCCAGGTCACGATCACACTGCCCCGGGGCACAGAAGGGAGATCTGTGAAAGAGCCTACTGAGGAGTGTGTGCCTTCAGGGGCAGAATAGTGTGCCGAGCAGCAGCTCTCCTCCCAAAAGAGGGCTGTGAACCCAGCGCAGGCAGCGATCCTGGGTAGGGAACCTCCCGGCCGAGGTCACAGCCAGGGGAGATCCATCGGCCTGAGGTCACGCTTGCTGATAGAGGCCTGGGAGAGGACACGGAAAGGGGGAGAGTGGAGGGGAGCAAGACCTGCTCCAGAGTGCGGGACTTGGACAGCCCCAGCCCCCAAGCCCAGAGTTTCAGCTGAGTGGAGCCATTTCAGCCCCTCCTGGTAGCTTTGCAGAGAAACAAAGAGCAGACCTTTGACCCCTGCTAACAGCAGTTGTGGAGCCTGAGGGGAGGCTGACCCAACCCAGCCCCACCCAGACTCACTCGCCCCACTGAGGTGGAGAACAAGGACACACCTGGAAATCCCAGGCCCCCACCCACCACCCGAGGCACAAGAGGGCCTCTCTAGAGGAAGAAGAGCTAGCTACAGGACCCAAAAACAGCACCGCAGCTCGCTCCTCCCTGCAAGCGCCACCTACTGACAGGGAGGTCATCCTGCACACCCTTTTACTGCATCTACTGATTCATCATAAAGGGTGTGGTCGAATCTCGCCCACAAACACCACCTACTGGCTCAGAGACTAAACAGGGCGTGTCATTATCCAAACGAAAATCCAAAGGCAAGAAGGAACAACTGATCCAGATGGGAAGGAACCAGCAAAAGAACTCTGGAAGTATGAAGGCTCAAACGGAAAGCACACCCCTAAAGAGGAACAACAGCTCCCCAGCAATGGACATTAACCAAACACAGAACACTAAAATGATAGAAGAATTTGAAACATGGATTGTAAGAAAACTGAATGATATGCAAGAAAAAATGGATAACCAACACAAAGAAACAACAAAAAAAATCCGGCACTTGGAAGAAAAATT
>NW_012148618.1:10688511-10736000 GCF_000956105.1 Propithecus coquereli
CATAGATTTGGTGGCTCATAAACAACAGAAATTCATTTCTCACTGTTCTGAAGGATGGAAAGTGCAAGGTGAAGGTGCTGTCAGATTATGTACCTGGTGAAGGCCCACTGTCTGGTTCATAGATGGCCATCTTCTCACTGTGTCCTCACATAGAGGAAGGATCCTGGGATCTCTCTTATAAGGGCACTAATCCCATTTATGAGGGCTCCAATCTCATGACCTAATCACCTCCTAAAGACCTTACCTCCAAATACCATCACATTGGGGATTAGGGATTCAAAATATGAATTTGGGGGAACATAAACATTCAGTCCATTGCACTAATAATAAATGCCGTTTTGCTTAATTTGTTGTTTTCAAATCAATCCCTTTTAATGAAAAATTCATTTGGATTATCAGCAACTAAACGAAATGCAATTCATTACACTACAGCCATGGAGAGAACACAGGGAGTGAAGGTCACATCAGTGCCCCTCTGAAGCACAGAGCTGATGATAACAATGATGACAATACTGACCACAATGACACTGATGATGTGCTAAGCACCCTTCTAAGCCATAAATTATTGCCACACTCATCTCAGTGTCTTCAAAACCAAATAACCTACATCTTCCTTGATAACCTATGAGCACCTGTCTGAGAAATAATTCTTGTAGCTTCTCAGGTGGGAGAGGAGGTGGCTGGGGACACTCTGTGATGCTGATCAGAGCGTGGGCCCATGTTTCACTGTGTGATCACAGCCAAGGCACTTAGCCCCTTTGTGCCTCACTTTCTTCCTCTCTAAAATGAGAGTACCAATCTGGGGTTATTGTGAGGATTAAATATATGTTTAAATGATTAAAGTGCTTGAAACAGGGCCTGGTGAGTAGTAAATGCTCAGTAAATATTAACTATGTGATGATAATGATAACCAGATAACGGTCCCTGTCACCAAGCACCTCTACCTAATTAGTCCTCCTCAGACCCGACACACAGAACCGCGATGAAGTATGCAAACGGAGATGAAGGATCATTCATACCACTGTACCACACAGTTCAGTATAAAAGGAATGGAGGTTGTCCCTTTTTTCTAGCTTGTTTTTTCCCCTATACCACACAAAGGAAAGGGAGCACAGGTCGTGGACAGATACAGGGGTCAGAGAGCACTGTGGCCCCCAACCCTACCTCTTCCTCTCATAATCCATTCATTCAACTCTCTCATTCCTGTGTCCCTGCCCAGGGAACCCACGACCCTCCACGCAAGATAAGGATTTCCAGACTCTAGCCCTTAAGCCTGGTCAGGAAGCAAATGGAGGCTCCCCTCTGCCCAAGTTAGGCCAAACCCAAAATCAAAGGAGTAGACCCCAGTCCTGGGAATGAGGGGAAGGAAGGGCTCACTCCTGTCCAGGGTCTCACTGGAAAGAGCTACAGTGGTCTTCTCACTAGTTACCTAAGAAGCACGCCCCTGCACTCAGGTGGCCGTTGTGTTTTTCTGGAGTCACCACTCATCCCAATCTTGGTCCCATATAAAGAAAGGATATTCCTCCCATGAACATGACCTTGTTCCTGATGAACACTGGCTGAGGATGGCTCTCTCAGCCACCTCAGGTGTATTCATGGGGAGGGCAAGTTCATTCTCAGTTCATTCTACCTCATCTCTGATCCTCATAACTTTATGTCCCAGAGGACAAAGTGGAGGCCTAGAGAAGGTAAGTGACCCAAATAAGGTCTCACAGCCTCTTGTAACCCAGATAAGCTTGAGGTTAAACCCTGTATTCTCTGTACCATAATATTGTTTCCTCCCTGGCTGACATTTGAGAGTGAAAGCAGAACCCATCAACTCTTACATAAAAGCTTAAAATCTGCTCCTATAAAGCCAGATTGCCCCAAAGAGTTAGCTTCCCTTGACAGACACAGCCTTTACTTACTGAATTGCTAGCAGAGAAGAAAGACATGGACCAGAGTGGAAGCTCTGGAAGTCTTCCAGCAGCTGTTCAGATCTCTTGGCCAAACACCACAAGGCCTAATGTGCACCATTCTTTTTCAAAGAGGTGATGCCAAAATACTTGTTCCCAACTCCATTCTGAAGACCAATTTGTCCACTTCAACACAACCACTCTTTCCCAGGATTTGTCTCTATTTCTAGTTCCCTGACTAAACCTCTGGGCTTCTGCACTCTGGAAAGGGCCATGTTTTTCCCACTGTCTGGCTACCCAAAAAGTGTGGCTGAAGCCAGTGGAACATGCAGTAGCGAGTGGAATATCCCCTTGTGACCTTAAGCTCCTTTTCTTGGCTCTGAAATAAACTCTGCTCCAGTCAGGACTTAATTTCTTTTTTCTTCTCCGTTTTTTTTTTCTTTTTGCTTTCTCTAAAATTCATTTTTAAATTTATATACAGTAAAATTAAGTTTCTGGTATACAGTTCTGTGAGTTTTGACAAACACCTACAGACATGTAGCCACTGCCACCATCAGGATACAGAACAGTTCCTGCATTCCTAAAAACGTCCCTCATAATGCCCATTTGTAGTCAAGCCCTCCCTCACTCTCAGCCCCTGTCAATCACCAATTCTTCTCTGTCCCTATAATTCTGCCTGTGCCAGAATGTCATATAAATGGAATTTCACAGTGTGTAGCATTTTGAGTCTGGCTTCTCTCACTTAACACAAAGCAGTAGAGATTCAAACACGCTGTTTTGTATATAAACAGTCCATCTGCTTATTGATGTGTAATATTCTATTGTGTGACTACGCCACAGTTTGTTCATCCATTCACAAGTAAAAGAACTTTTAGATGGCTTTGTGTTGGGGGGTGATTATGAAAAAAGCTTCTTTAAACATTTGCATGTAAGTTTAATGTAAACATGTTTTTGTTTCTCTTGGACAAACACCTAGGAGTGGGATCGCTGGCTTATACGGTAAATGTATGGTTAATTTTATAAGAAACTGCCAAATTGTTTTTTCAAAGTGGCTGCATCATTTTTGCATTTCCACCAGCAACATATAAGAGTCCCAGTTGCTCCACATCCTCACCAGCACTTGGTATTGTCAGGAGATTTTTCTGTCTTTTGTGTCTCAGCCTTTCCCTGAGACCAGGTTCAACCATTAATCCAAAGATGCTCCTGTGGAAAGGGTGGGGCCGCACAGGCCCACACAGAGGCTGTAGGCTTGGCAAGCTCATGGCAGTTCACGAGGTCAGGAGCATCGGAGCTGTCTGTCTGGTCTCAGCCAGAAAGAGCCATGAGTCATGAACCTCAGACAATGTCTAGGTTTGAACCTCTCTGAAAACAAGAAGTTAGGGATATTTTCTTATACATCCCTAAACCTAACACCATGCCTCATACTCAACTTACAGCTAGGGAATGCCTTCACTTTGTTCTCTGGGCTTTCCTATGTTCCTCCAAGTGCGTGGAAAGCCCCATACATAACAGATGCATAAATTGACAATTTTGGCTGCAGGGATGGTCAATAACCCCAAGGCACACTCTGTGTCCAGCTGGAGCCAAGATAAAAAGGCCAAGCATCATAAGACAAATTCTAAAATGGTGTTTTCAAATTTTTGGGAGGTCATTTACTCCTTTGAGAACCTTGAAGAAGCTCTGGACTCTCTTCCCAGAAAAATGAAGAAATAATACATAATATACCCCTCAACTTTTAAGTTCATCCATAAACCCTAGTTAAGAACCACTGCTCCAAAAAAGCCATGTTTCTAATAGGCAGGAGGTCATTTCTGTGATTATCCTGCTCTGCTGAGTGCAGGAAACATACCCGGGGGCTGCTTACCAGTAACATCAGGGAGATGAACACTGCATGATTTTATCAATTGTGTTAGTCTTCTAGGACCACCATAACAAAGTACCACACACGGGGTGACTTAAACAGTAGAAAATTATTTTCTCACAGTTCTGGAGGCTAGAAATCTGGGATCAAGGTGTTGGCATGGTTTGTTTCCTCTTAAGCCTCCCTCCTTGCCTTGTAGACGGCCACCTTCCTCCAGTATCTCCACATTGTCTTCCTTCTGAGTGTGTCTGCATCTTAATCTCCTCTTCCTATAAAGACACCAGTCATGTTGGATTAGGACCCATTTATATGACCTCGTTTTACTTTACTTACCTCTTCCAGGCCTTATATCCCTTATCTCCAAATACAGTAACATTCTAAGGTACTGGGGTTTAGGACACATGCCCTAACATATAAACTGGGGGGTGAGGGCATCACAATTCAGCACATAATATCAATCTTGCAGTTTCTTGGAAGACTAAAGCTGTAGGACTCAAGAATTTAAAATGTCTAGCAATCCCACTACTGAATACATATCCAAAGGAAATGAAATCAGTATGTCACAGAGATATCTACGCTGCCATGTTCATTGCAGCACTATTCACAATAGCCAAGATGCAGAATCCACCTAAGTGTCCATCAATGGATAAATGGATAAAGAAAATGTGTTTTACACACACACACACACACACACACATACACACACATATACACACACACAAGGAAATAACATTCTGCCTTAAAAAAAGAAGGAAATCCTGTTGTTTGCAACAACATACATGAACACGGAGAACATTCTGTTAAGTGGAACAGGCCAGGCACAGAAAGACAAATACTGCATGATCTCACTTATATGTCAAATCTAAAAAGTCAAACTCAGAGAAAAAGAGAGTAGAACAGTGGTTCCCAGAGGCTAGGGTGGGGAAATTGAGGAGATGGTGGTCAAAAAACACAAAATTTTAGTTAGACAGGAGGAATAAATTCAGGAGATACATTGAACATCATGGCGACTATAATTAATAATTGATTGTATACTTGAAAATTGCTTAAAGAGATTTTAAGTGTTCTCACCACAAAAGAATAAGTATGTGAGGTAATGTATAGGTTAAATAGCTTGATGTAGCCATTCTACCATTTGTGTACATATATATCAAAACATCATATCATACACCATGAATATATACAATTTTTACTTGTCAGTTAAAAAAATTAAACTAGACGATATGTAGAGTTTTTCTAATAAGCACAGTGCTTACCAGGTATAGGCACTCTTCTGGGTGCTTTATAATAACCAATCAATCCTTTACTCCTCATAAAAAACTATGGATTAGGTACTATTAATATTATTTTTGCCTTTGTACAGGTGACAAAGCTAAGGACATAGACACTAAGTAATGGGGCCAGGGTTAGGACCCAGGTTACCCGTCCCCTCATGCTCATATCCAGTATTCTGCACTGCCTCTCCCTAAGAAATACCCTCTTCTATGCTGTCTTTCTTGACAAGGAGAGTAGGGAACTGGACAACCATCTAATCTATCTGTTCAATGGGGATTCAAAACACATTACTAAGAGATTCAAACACATTTCCTCAATGCAATTTTTTCCTTTCCAATTATTGATAATCTTGCTAGCTACCTAACCTTCCTACAATGTCCTACTCAAAACCCTTCAATGTCTCCCTGTAGATCAAATCTAAACCCTGCAGCCTGGCTTTCATGCCTCTACCTTGCCTACCTTCCCTTTCACCATCTGTAATAAATATCCATTGCTATGTAACAAATTACCCCCAACATTTGGCAGCCTAAAATACACACACTTATTTTTTCCTACAGTTTTTCTGAGATTTGGCAATCTGGGAGCCGCTTAGCTGGATGGTTCTGGCTCTCTGGCTCTCACGAGGTTGCAATAAAGAGGTCAGCCAGGGCTGCAGTCATCTGAAGGCTTAACTGGGGCTGACGGATCTGCTTCCAAAATGACTCACACAAATGGTACTGGTAGGAGGTGTCTATCCCTTCCCACATGGTCCTCTTTATAGGCTGTCTGGGTATCCTCACAACATGGCAGCTGGCCTTCTCCAGGGCAAGTGATGAGAGAGAGAGCACACACGCACACACACGCTACTCAAACCAAAGACACAATGTCTTTTTACAATCTCGCCTCTGAGTCGTATATCATCACTTCCACTTTAATAGTGACTGCAGGCAAGTCATTATGTCAGCTCTAATTCAAAGGGGGAAGAAGTAAGCTCCCCCTCCTAAAGGGAGCAGTATTGAAGAATTTGTAGACATATTTTTTCTAAACCACCACACCATCTAACCTTATTTCCCACAACTATCCCAATAAACCCAGACTCAAACCATGTTGGCCTAGAAATGTTCACTGGCTCAGGAGACCTGAGTCTTTGGTCTTCTCCTGTGGGGTGAGGAGTTTGGATTTGGAGGCTTTGGAACCCTCTTCCCCCAGCTCCTGTGATCTGTAGCTCTGTCTAGGCAGGGTCGGGCGCCGGTTTCTTTGGGCCTCCCCTCAACGGCTGCACTCACACCTCCTTCCAGCTGTGGCTTGGAGAGCCAGGCCACTGCTTCTCCTCCCACCCAGCTCTTTCTCTTCAAAGTCCAAATCAGCTCAGGTCATGTGAACCTCAACCAAACAAAATCCTTGCTTGCTAATGTTAAACTGCCTTGTCTTGCTTTCCCCATTGGTCTATGTGTGCACATTTTGTCTCCCCACGAGCTGCATAATGACCCTGAGGACTAGAGCTGTTTTTCCCACCTCATTATACTTGCCCATGCTTTCAGAGACATCTTTCACAGAATAATATTAGACTCAACCCCTACAGTCAATCACATGATGCCCTCGGGATTCCTCTTGACTTCTGGGGGAGCTTGAACCCATGGCTCTGTGTCCTCTCCAGCCAGCATTTCTCGGGGAAGAGATCATCTTTACTTAACTGCCAATGACAAAGGCCTTAGTTTTCAATGTTTAATCTTTTCCAAATATCTTCTTAAATTAAACTATAAACCAAAGACATCCCCTCCCCAGATTAGGAATCCAAATGGCAAATGTGAATGCATGGAGCTATCAAACATTTTAAATACACACACACATGCACACACACATGCACACACACATACACACGACCTGTTGAGTGGAGCTGTCTGCACCACGAACCGAGGTGGGCAGCCCCACACATATCTCTGCAACTGTACCATTGCAGCCCGGGCGCTGGGCCACCAGGCCATGGTGATTTCACAGTTGGAGACGAGCACAGCTCTGGCCTCCCTCCTCACAGATGCTCTGCAGCAGCAGTGGGAGGGGTCTGCCATGCTCTGGATAGGCTGTGTCTCTGTAGCCCCAGCTTGCAGAGCCACCTCCAGGCCCCATTCAGTTTTAGGGTCTTTGCTCTCTGTGCTCCAGGATTGATCTTCAGAGCAAAGCCTCTCAGTCCTAAACTGGACTTTTTAGGGAAACAGCAAAGATAAGCCTCAAATATAAGAAGAAACAGGACCTCTAAGGAGAAACTAGAATCATTAATCCTGGAGAAATGAAGTTAGACAATTACTCTAAGAATATTAAGGATGCTAGGCTTATTTCAGTCATTTATTTCACAGTAGAAAGTGATGCTGTTCAGGTGAAATTCTAAAGTGAGCTGCTTTTCCTCCCATTTCTGAGATTCTCCCACCTCCCTCCCTGGGCCTGGGCCTCTGTATCCTGGTCCCCAAGTCCTCACTTCCCATCTGCTCTTTCCTACACTCTACAGAAGGGCTAAGGTGCTCGTCTACACAGAAGCACCAAGCTCAAACAGTGACTCTGTAAAGGCTAAAATGCCTTCAAAATCTAAAGGAATGAACTGCAAAAACATGGCATTCCCAGCACCAAAACAGATGTCAAGCCAAACATTTGGCCCAGAGAGCCTCTTTTCCTCCTAACTCCACCCTCCTGCTCCTGCTCCTGGAGCCTCCCTGCCGGGGAATGTGACCCACAGCAACTCGCCAGCTCTCACCCCTGCCCTAGTGGAGTCCAGACTCAATGCACATGGCGCAAGTCAGTGGGCCAACTGGCCATCCCTCTCAGGGAAGAGAGGCTTAAACTAGAGCAGAGAATTCTAACCTAGAGCTCCAGCCCTCATGAAATCCATGGACAGAATTAAGGAGAGCAGAAAACCTGGATTTAAAAAAATTACACCTTTTTTGTCCCACTAATATCTAACTGAAATTTAGCATTTCTCTTTCCATGATGAATATAGGCAGTACACCTTAGCAGTATTATTAATAAGTAGTTTTGACTTTATCACCAATAAAAATCATAGGTATTTTCACATCATATTACAGTTGCCACAGAAATCCCAGAATATTATATTTATATATCATTATTTTGAAATTAGAATAGTTACTAGATCCACTGATGGATCTTGTTATTTGATGTACTAAGAAAAAGGTACATATATTATTATATTACATTTTTTATTTCAACCATTATACTGCAATAAAATTCTTCTCCTTTGCAATCCTACATATATTATTTTAATTTTAAAAAAAAATATTTATCTAAATAGGGCAATATAGACTCTCCAACTGTTAAAAGGTCCACAGCACAAAAGAGATGAAGATGCCTTCATTTACAGTTATCTATAGATTTACCTTTCAGCCCTCACCACTGGGCTACTTAATCCCCACTGGAAGGGTCAAACCTCCCCCAAACACGTTCTAAAGGGAAGATGAGGAGTTCAAGAGTTCATCAGTTCAGCACAAGTCGATCTCGTTGCAACTTCCATTTTCCCCTCAAATTGTGGATTTCCTGTGACTAGATTAATGCCTGGTCCCACAGTTCCTCTGTGACTCAGACCTTGCTTTGCACCACAGTCACTGGGCCTCTGCTGCGAAAAGTGTAAAAAGCCTCCCGTAAGTTCAAGCCAAGGTTTCCAGCTCAATGAATTGGGAGATGCCTGTGTTGCCCATTTTCTTCTACAGAAAGCCCTATGCCGGACGGCTGCCAGGAGACAGTTCATGAGACGTTGCAGATTGAATCATGAAATGGCAGCAGTCTCTTCCTGCACAAAACCCCAATCGCCTTCGCATCAGGAAGGGTTTTCCAGGTGACCACATCCTCAGGAGCACTGTTCTTTACCATGTTCAGCCCAAGGCTCCCGCAGGAGTGGAAGCTGCGGAAGGAGAGGAGCTAACGAACTGCTGTGTCTTCCTTCTCAGAGATTGCTTGCGGATGGACTGATGTAATTCCTGGAGGGCAAGACTGAGAAGAGCTGGAAAATGACCTCATAACTTTTTAATAGGCGGATGTGACCCTGAATAATCAAGACTGAGAAAATTAAAAAATCAACCATCGGCATCCCAAAAAAGAAAAGGAAAACAAAAAACAGATAACAAATATCTGTGGCCAGATAAACAGTCTGGAACTTAAAACAACAACAGGAGTCGTCCACCAAGGGAAAGTCCTTGCTCCCCATATATGAAGATTTTCTTCTGAGGATCCACCAGTTCTGAAGGTCTTTCCTAGCTTCAAAAAGGCTAAAACTTTCTCAGTAGCATGTTATTAAATCTCTGAAGAGTTCTGAGGAAATATGGGGCCCAGATGAAGCCAAAGGGAGAAAATTTAAATAAAATGCTCATGACAAGACTTGCTGAAGTCACAGAGAAGCCTTCTCGGACTGTGAGTCCTCTCTGAAACCACACTATTGCCAGGTTAACCTCTCTGAGTATTAAGAAATAAGTAAGAAGATGTGCTTTGGTTTTCTTTACTTCACTTTAAAAATTCATATTTGGCTCCAATAGAAAAGGCTCTAAGTTCTTTCCTGTACAGCCCATACAGATTTTAAGACTTAGAACCCTGCTAACATATAAAACGTGGGGTACTGTAGAGCTACTTGTTTCATTTCCATGGGCACGATAGAATTAGGCAATATAGACTTAGGACATACATGTTTGGGGTTTACATGGGGTCCCACTGTAGCTCCCAGTTCCTCAGTAACTCTGATCCTACAAAAAAATATTCCTAAATTCACCTTTAAACAATATGTTATCAAGTACTATTGAAATGGGGTTCAGACTCCTTGGAACAGTACATTTCTTTGGTTTCCCTCTTTTCCACAGAGGCTACTTACATGGAAGCCAAATTGTTTCCCCAGAGATAACCCCTTTTCTTTTGTCCAAATGCCACACTGTTGAATATGCCTAGAGTAGAGACACCAAATATAGTAACCATGGAAATGAATTAATCCTTCATCCTGAACGATTTCCAGGAAATAAACATGAGTTCAGCCCTGAAAAAAAAAATTAACTAAGTTTATTTTATTGCAATGGCTTTCAAATAATAACATGTATTTTTAAAAACTCCTCAGTTATCTATGCTCCTCTTGCATCTTGTGATCATCCACCCAGCTAATCTCTCAAAAGCCCCAATGATTTACAGCAGTGCTTCTTAAACTTAGCTGCACTTTGGAATCATCTAGAAATTTTTTTTTAAATCTTAGTGCCTGAACACAGCCTAGACCAATTAAATCAGAATATATGAGATCTGGGCATTAGTATTTCTTTTTAACTTCCTAGGAAATTTCAACATGCAACCAAGTTTAAGAAGCAGATCTGGAGGCCATCAAGACTTCAGAAGGTTGCTCAACAACATTGAGAGGAGCCCCAAGCCATGGCTGCCCCCAACCCCAGAGACAACAAGCAGAAATAGCCTTCTCCCCTAGTTGCATATTCCCAGCGGCTTCGATGGCCCAAGGTCTGGACAATCTGGCTGCTCACCTGGGCCATACATTTAGAGTAAAGACCAAGCTACCTAAAGGGAGCTGGAGAGAAGGAGGCAGATCTGTAGGTGATGATGGAAATACCCACCAGGGACTTGGTGTTTATCCTCCACACCTACCTCAAGACACTGACCAAGGTCTGAGCAGCCACACTGGGGCAGCTTACCCCAAAAAAGTTACCTTTTGTATTGTATCTCAACTTCATACACAAAAACAATTCTTAAACAGAGCATAGAAGCAATTTATTCACCTCCATTTTCAATTGCCCTGGGATAGTCCTACCCTAAGACATATAACCACTTAGAGCTAAGCCAACCATATGAATTTAAAGGAAAGTGTTCTAAGGAAGACAAGTCTTACATATGTTATGGTTTCAAATTGTTTGTGCAATTAAAAAGTAATCAAAACGAACCAAGACTCCCTTCCCTTAATGAGCTGAAAATAGCTCTTGAACTATTTCTTCGAGAATGAAAGATGAAGCACCAACTTGCATAAAATGCTGACTGGTGTCTGTGGCCGATTCGCACAGCCAATTAGAGCACTGGATGAATGAGGGCCAGGCCCTAATGGCATTTCATTCTGTGTTGCGGCCACAAGCTGTGCCCTACCTCCTGGCTACCCGTTCAGCAGAGGCAAATGTGGCTCAGCAGGCCAGGCCCGACCACCTAATAGCAGGGGCCCAACCTGTCCTGCCAAGATACTTCTCCAAGACAAAATGATCAAACGATGTTCAGCCCCCCAGAACTTACAGCTAAGTCATCAAAGATACCAGCTGATGGTGCAAAACAAATCCTTATATTTTAATATAATGTATAAATACGACAATAAAGCTGAGGGAAGTGGCCATTATCTGGGAGAGAAGGTGGGGACAGGGAAAATTAAGTTTTCAACCACAAAAACTACTGGTTTGTATATATCCTTCCTTCTTTTTACAGTGGAAAGGTGCCCCTCTTATGGGGCTAATTCCTCCACCAGTGATCTGGAGCCTCCCTCTCCCTCTCCCAGGAGACACTCTCTGTCAATCATCCCCTCTCAGAGCTTAACTGCTCCCTGACAATTCTTTCTCTGTAGCTTCTATACCCTCAAGCTTCTCTGAACTTTAATAAATAAATAAAAAGAATAAGGAAAAGAAGAAAAGAACTCCAAATTTGCTTTCCCACAGGTGCCCTTCTAGCTTCTGCTCCATCTCACCACCCTCACACACCAGCCGTTGATCCACCTCCCACTTGCTCACCAGCCCACTGACATTTGGCCTCCATCTCTTCTGTTCCACATAAACTGCAATAGCCCCCTTTTATAAAGTCCACAGGGGACCTCCAGTCTCTATCTTACTGACCCTCCATCCTGCATTAGACACATGACCACCACCTCCTTGATATCCTGTCCTCCCCATCATTCTGCACCCTCTTCCCCCCACTCTCCTCCTCCTTCTCTGCTTGCTTCTTCTGTCTCCTCTGGCTGTCTCTCTCCTTGCCCAGCTTTGACATGTTGCATTCCTCAGAGACCTTGGTCCACTCCTCATTCTACATCGTTTTGGTGGGTGAAACACCCATGTCTTAGATTATCACCTATATATCGATATAATCATTTCCAAAGCTCTATTTACAGGCTTGGTATTTCTACAGTTTCAGGTCTGAATATACAACTATGTACCCCATTCTCCACTTGATTTCACAGACATCTCAAGCTCCACACTTTCCAAATGGACTTTGCTCTTTCCCCTAAGACTGCTGCTCTCCTTGTGTTCCTGGCCTCCTACGCTCCCCAGGAAATGGTACCACCCTGTAACAGGTTGCTCAAGTTAGAAAAGTTGGCACCATCCTTGTCTTCTTTCTGTTCTTCAATCTGCCTATCCAATTATTTACCAAGTCTTATTGATTCTATCTGATCAATAATATTTTTAATCCATTGCTCCTTTCTCTTTGTGCTTCCAGAGTTGAGGACACCATCATCTCTTGCATTCATTATGCCTATGAACCCCAAATCTCCTCCCAGCTTCCAGACTTGGGACCCTCCAGCCATCCTCTACACTGCCAGCAGACTGACCTGTCAGAAGTGAAATGCTGACATTTCCCACAGATGCACACTCAGAATCCTTCATATATCTCCCAGTGCCTCAGCATAGAAGCTTGAAACATCAATAGCTAAAAGAAGTTACAAGGCAAATTTACAAAGTTCGTCCTGGACAGGAGTTTCTGTGTTTCGTTTTGGTGGGGATTTTTTAATATATTGCTTGGGCTCCATTTTATAATTACGAGAGACCAAGCCTTTTACTAAATGTGATAAGAAGCTGGTGGTGACCAATGTTTTGTCATAGAAACTTTGTAAGGGAAAGAACTATATCTTTTCTCACCATGCCAAAGAGGGTCTGTCATAAACTCTATTTGGAAACAACATGAATGCTGCAGTGATAGGAAAATATTCTCTCCCAGAGTTGGAGAAAAATATTTCTCTCCCAGATTTCTAAAACAAGGATACAGAATGATTTCTGTCTTCATATCTTTGACATTAGTGAGAGCAGGAAGCGATGTCTCTTACTGTACCTGCTACCAGTTGGTGGCTGAAAAGGAAAGCTTTAGAACTGCCCATGTGGACACCAGCAGAGAACACAATCAGACACTCCCAGACAACATGCAAGCATGGAGGTTTGCAGACTAACTCACAGACACCTAGTCTTGAAACAGCCTCAGAAGCAAACTATTTATCAAAAGTAAAGCACAATACGGTGAGTGTAGTTAGCAATAATGTATTGTATATTTCAAAATAACTAAAAGAATGGAATTGGAATGTTCCTGACACAAAGAAATGGTGAATATAGTAATAACCCTGATTCGATCATTACACATTGTATATACTTGTATTAAAATATCACGTTCACCTCATAAATATGTATGACTACTATGTATACATAACTAAAAATAAAACATTTTTCCCAGAATCAAGGGGAAAAAAAAGAAAAGTCGAGGTTTCCAAGGAATGTGTGCATGTAGTCCTGCATTCACGTGGTATGTGTGTATGTGTGTGCATGCGTGTGACTTACTGATGGCTAAAAAGAGATCAGATAGTCCCTCCACACACAATCAACCTGTAGCCACTCTCATCCCTACGCTAAGACCATCGCTGTGCAACACACGCCCCACTCATATTTGTACAAAATTTACTAAGTCCATCTCTTTATTTAGCACTTAGCTTTCATTGTATCTAATCCTCCCAGCTGCACTGCAAGGTACATACACATATTTTCTCCACTTTACAGAAGATTAAACTGAACCCCCGAGGGACTGAGGTCCTGCAACACTAAGAACAGGAAGCCAGGACCGGAACCCTGGTCTGTCCAATTCAGAAGCCGGCCCTTCTTCTGCTCCACTTTCCTCCCTCCTAAGTCGTCACTCTCCTAGTGCTGGTTACAAGAAACGTTGGCTCTGCTTTACGATAAACCACCCTGATAAAAGTTTCAGTGATTATTTTTGAGATGTCAGACCTGAAAATGTACAGATTTCACAGGACGACGAACCTGCCAAGTTGCTATTGCACAACCAAAGCACTGCAGGGAACCAAGGAGGCCAAGTGTGTGCTGGAAAAATCACAGATGTCATCTGGGAATGCTCAGAGCTTCGAGCTTTCGAGCTGAGACAGTCTTGCTCCCACCGGAACCACTGCCTAATAAGGCCAAACCAAATTGTGACTTCCTCTGCTGAATCAGCCTGACACGCCCCTGCTGCCTGACCTCACTGGATCCTACTGGTCCAACGTCAGCCCCGTCATGGAAGGAATGCCACCACGGGGAGAACTGGGTGAGTGCCCATCCTGAACTGCATCACAAACTCCCACCTTGTCATAGAGCTCCAGGGAGTCCTGCGACTGGAGGATGGGGGAGGCAGCACACTGGGGTCAGGAGGGGAGATGTTCAGGCTCCCCGGAGAAATTAGTCACAAGTCTTCTCCCTTCCTCTCCATTTACAGCCATTTATTACTACGTGGGAGCAGCAAGCTCTAAAAGGGTGAAACACAAAGTCCCCCCTCCCCCGCCCCAGCATGTGTTCTGAAGTGCACAGGAAGGCTTGGTGTTTGCTTTGGGGCCCACAGGCTGCCTGCTAACAGCTGTGTCTTCCCATGAACAAATCAGACAGAAGTGTTCCTCGGGTGGAGAGGGCTCCAGGGAACAAAATCAGACGTCTATTTGACTCGCTTCATCAGACATAGTGCCATTATACCAAAACTAGGACAATGGGAGGAACTTAGCGGAAATCAGCTACACGGGGAGACCCCTCTGTTCTGAGAATTCATGTTAACCCGTGGCTGAGAAATAGTGAAAAGGTATGAGCCTGCAAAGTTGAACACACAAGAATGCTTCAGAAAATGGAATGCTCACACTGGTGCCAAGTAACATTCCTTCCAAGTATTGATTACTCTCTACAGATTATGGAAAATATTTGAGCTGTTATTTCAACTGCTCCATTCTCGGCTAGCAAGGATAGTAAGCTGTAGTGAGCCATGTGTTCGGAACTTTCCCCCAGAGGTACATTACTGACGTATGACTGTCAGGTGCCAGAGGAGGGTGGGACATTTTCATAAGGATCCCAGTGGCCTTCTGGGAGGAAAGAGGCTGTAAGCTCTTAGTGGAACCTCGTCAGGGTGGATTTGGTGACCCGGATCAAGACCCAAGACAAGAATGAGTTACTGGCTCCTTTAAGAGAAAACATCGTGAGTAGAAAGCGACTGGACCAGCGGTCAGGCCTGTGCACCAGCACGGACCTCTGACAATGAGTAGTGGTGCTGGTTCTCCGAGGCTGTGACTATCAGAACTGTATGGACCCAGCTCCACTGGGGACAAGTGTGTGCCCTAAAGATACAGGGGAACCTAAGGGGACACAGGTCAACTTTTGAGAGGTGCATTCTTGGGTCAGGGAATATCAGAGAACCACTGAGACTAGGGCAGCTGTTGGGAAAAGGGGCTCGACCCCTCCCTCCATTATCAGGTCTGTGTCAACCCATTTAATTTGCCTTTTCCTAGGTGAGAGCTTAACACCAGCCCTTCCACTTGGCAGCCTGGTCCTGCATTATGTCTGTAAAGCAACCAGCTCCAGGGGGTGGTTATGACATCTTCTAGCTTAATGGGGTGTGGTAGCCATGACAATGTGCCTCACAGACCTCCTTCTACAGAGAGACCCAGGGTCTCAACTGCTGTATTTTAAGTCCATTACTGTGTTTGAACCATGACCTCACTTTCTAAGGGCTGCTCCTGGCCAGTGATAGAATGTGGCGGGGGGGACTCCATCCTGTGAGACACGAGACTCCTTTGTTGGCTGACTCTGGCACAAGGACTTCCCAGTGGCTTTGCTGAAGCTTCCTCAGACTGCATGGCAGGCTAGCGTGCTTCCCCCATCCCTCTCTCCACCTCTCCTCCACTCAGGTGCTCTCGTGGTGACCTGACTGCTAACCCAGTCTTCTCCAGGTCCCCGACTGTGCTGTTTCACACAGGCATTGCCCCTCATAAATTCCTTGAACTTTTAGTATTATCTTGGTATCTGCTTTGGAGGACCCTGACTAAGACAAGGAGGAGCAGTTGAATGGTGTCTTCAGGAGCAAGTGGGAGAGGCTCAGGTTATGCCCTGGATATAAATTACCACCCATGAAGATTTCTTAAGATTATACTGAGTGTAGAAGCCAGGGAACACTATTGAGAAGTTCAAGTTGATTAATTGTGTGATTGATTTATATATAATCCACAGGGCAAGTCTAGGCCAGAAGCAAAGCATCAGGTAAAAGGCCATTCCCTACCCCCCTAGCAGGAGGAAACGTGGGAGCAGATGATGTGTACCTGGGACAAGGCCAGGGTTGCCCTCGCCATGGTGACCTCCCAAGTACATCCGTAGTATCCCACTGTGATCTGCAACCAGTGCTTGGTTTCCATGTGTGGTAAGAGTTGAGGAATTTCCTCCAGATTCCACTGGCTGGACTCCACACTGATGAAGTTCTCTAGATGATGCTGCACTGACCACCAGCCCTTGGGCCCTGGACATTCTGTCTGGCCCAACTAGGAATAGAAGGAGACAGTTCTTCTAGAGGGCGAGAGACAAATCTCAGGGTTATTATTACTCAGGGTTACTGCTTTCTACCCCGTGCTCCACTTACATATAACTGGTAACAAAAATTTCAATCCATCAAGTATTCGTTCTGTGCACAGCATTTACATTCATTCATTTTATTCATTGTTTACGTATTTGACACATTTATTGAGCATCTTCTATATGCCAGCACTGCTCAAGGAGCTGAGGATACAGCAGAGAACAAGGCTGAGAAGTCCCAGCCCTCGTGAACTTTACGTGCTAATGAGGAAGAGAAAGAGAAGGTACAAAGCAAGCAAGCACACATAGATATATATTTTGAGTAATGATAAATATTCTCAAGGAAACTAAAGCAAAGTAAAGGGCTAGGAAGTTACAGCCATAGGGGGGAGCGTATTTTATAAAGAGTAGGCAGGGAAAGCCCTTGGAAGGAGGAATCTAAAGGAATGGAGGGAGTTAGCTGTGTAAATGTCTGAGCAATGAACAGTCTATTTAATCTCCTTCGATCCACACAACAAACCCATGCAGCCAGAGGCATCACCCCTATCATGGAAGAGGAACATGAGGATCAGAGAGTTTGACACGCACCTGGATCTCCCGCCAAAGCCCATGTTGTTAACCATCATGCCTTTGCCATCAAGGTGGATTCCAGCTTCCCACTTACTTTCTAAAATTAAAGAGAAAGCTCAGGCTTCACTCCAGCCTATTCTCACTGACACCCGTTGTGCCCTTTCCAATCCAGTTGTTAGCGTGCTGAGGAGCTATCTAAGTAAGAGGTGACAAAGAGCTAGCTGTGCCAGGACTGCTCCCGCCCCAGCCTTCCCTGCCTACAACACACACCTACACCGAAGCCTGCAGGTTCTCCAGCAGTGCCTGGGGGCTTCCTCTGCAACAATGTGAAGTCCCTTTGCCTCTTCTCAGCAGAAGGCTGGCACTGCCTGGGGGCCTTAATGCCAGAGCAGTGTGTGCTGGGGCCAAGACCTTGAAGAACCTGGCCAGGTCCTGTTTCTTCAAAGTGTATTCACTGCATAAATGGGCAAGGAAATGTTGAGGTACAACAAATAGTGAAGTCTTGCTTGAGCTGAAACATGGAAACTTATGAATTTGTCAGCATCACAAATGAAAATAACAATCTGATTAAAGCTTGTAATGGAAAGATGAACCACCAAGAGCTGCCACAATTATAATATATGAACTCAAAAATAACTGCTGAGTGCTCTTCATTTCACAAATTGTTTTTCCTTAAACAGTCCTTGATACACGGTAAGCCCCCGAAATGAAAGCGATTGTTATTATTACAATCATCAATAATCATCACTATCATCATCGTAACTCCTCTTCCCATCCGCAAGTCCTGGTGGTTAGGGAAAGGGGGCACGAACAGGGACATCATGAAGTTGCCCTTCCCTGTAATGGTTCCCTGCCCTGGGCAGAGGTCCTGGTGTGGAGGCTCTAAAACCAGCCTTCAGCAAGAAAAATTGTGACTCACTAAACCCATAGATATCTATGTTGTTCCTGCTACAAAGAACCTCCTTCTCTCCTGGGTAATAACTGAGTCCCATAAACAGATTCTAAATTTCTACCAGTTCGCCAAAAGTAAACTAGTAGAACTTGTAGATATGCCACTAGCTCCGTGAGTCATTTGGATTTTGCCTTCTTCCCATCACCTGCTTTATTTCAATCCCAATCTAGCCCATGTAACAGACCTGTAAAATACCCGTGGTTCCCTGAGCCCTGAGTAAACAGTGTCCTCTTATTTTGTTGCCAATAGTTTGGGGGTGATTTTTTGTTTTTTGTTTCTTTCCTGAGCAGACACTTGGTTTTTACTAGCTTCATTTCTGGCATATGATTTAAATATGTTTCACTGAGTTTTGTATAACTATATGGTTGTCTGTGGGATGTTGTCTGTTATGCATTTTTGCATAACAATATTCTAAATTGAGAGCTGACATAATTCCCTGAGAGCAGAGACACTCTTGGTTAACTTAGTCCATCTAGAATTCCAGCATCCTTCTTTTTTCTCCCTCCCTTATTTTTGAGAGAGGGTCTCACTCCGTTGCCCAGGCTAGAGTGCAGTGGCATCATCATAGCTCAATGCAACCTCAAACTCCTGGCCTCAAGAGATCCTCCCATCTCAGCCTTCTGAGTAGCTAGGTCTACAGGCACCTGCCACCACATCCAGCTAATTTTTTTAATTTTTTATAGAGATGGTGTCTTGCTGTACTGCCCAGGATGATCCCGAACTCCCTGCCTCAAACAATCCTCCTGCCTCGGCCTCCCAAAGTATTAGGATTACAGGCATGAGCCACCTCGTCCAGCCCCAGCATCCTTCTTAATAAAGCCTTACAACGATTATTATGAGTTTGTAGCAACAACTAGCTTAATATGGTTTGGAAGTAATATTTCTACCCATTTTTCCACTCAACCCATGGAGCAATTTTTTATATAAAAGTTGAAATGTACATCTCATAAAGATTTGGTATACCTTCATTTTCTTCTTCCTTATTCTCTAGTGCTAACAGTTAACTAAGTGATCAAGTTCAAAGCCTGGGAAACACTGAGCATTAACACACAGGAATGCAGGCACTTCATTTAATTCGAGAGTGACAAACTGCCCTTGAAGTCTCAATATCTTTGGAGCCTACCAGCTCTGAGAGGAGAGGAAAGGAGTTTTCAGGAGGCTGCAACACCCTCTGCTGTAAACAGATCTATTCCTCCTACTTCTGCCCCATTGGGTTTTGAGTGACCAGATCTTCTTAGGTGTGAACTATGTGCTTAATAAGGGCTTACAGAATGCTGAGACACTGACCAGAAATTCTCCTAGAATTTAAAAGATGGAATATCTTTAATAAGCAGACAAAATAGTGGTTTATCAGGCCAGCTACAATAAGCTATTTCACCTTGTGCTTTGTTTGTTGGACTCTATGGCACTTTCCCACTTTTGTGAAAAAATAGATAAACCAGACATGCAGGAATTAACCTATGAACCAGGAACAAGAGGAGAAATCCATATAGAGCAACCAGGAATCTAAGACCTCAAGATCCTCTCCTCTTGGTGGTCTCCTGCCATTCTCATTAACCTCAACTGTGGTGTTTCCCTCTTTCTCTCTTTCCCTCTTTCAGGTGTTTCTGACCTTGTCTTAGAAATTTCTGCTCTGTCCATGACCTTAGTGAGAGTCATAATTCTCAAGAATGGAGGGAGAATACAGGTGATGCAGTTCAAGTTCCACCTCCCAGAACAGGAAGTCTCTCCTCAGTTTCTTTGATGAATGGTCATCTACTTCTGTATAAAGCCTATGATAGAAATGCTGGGCACCATCAATTACTAGGAATGTCTTCCTTAGATTGAGTCAAATCTCCCTCTCTGAAAGTTTCATCCACTTACCATAGTCCTGCCTTCCCTTCTCCTTGCTGCCTTCCTTACTTGCACTGTCTGAACACACACGCTGCCTTCCCACCAAAGCCCCGCTGTTTAGTGTGGAGACTGTGGGTGTGTCAGCTGCTTGGTTAGCCCTCTCTGGGTGCTCTCTACGTTGTCAATATCTCTCTTAAGTGACATCCATGACTGGGGACAATATTCTGCACATGGTCTTAAGGTGCAAAGCACAGTGGGACTATTTTCTCTCATAATCAGGCAATACCACTTGGTCTATATCTATAGCCCAGGAAAGGATTAAAGTTTACTAGATGAATGTCAATGCTAGCAGATGTGTGACAATAGTAATGAATTCTCCTGCCCCCTTTTCACAACAATTCCTACCAAGCAAACTCTCCCCATGTGTTGACAGTTGTTTACAGTCAGCTCATGTTGGTGTATGTTTCCACGGCAGTAATATGCCTTTGAAAGGAAACAATTAAGTGTTTAAAAAAAATTATAACAAGATTCTGTAATGAGGAAGTTTTTACCATTTGAATTATGTATTTATATAAATGTTTGGTCTTAGGGGCTTTCCAAAACATGAACTTAGCTTTCTGTCTTCTTTTCGCTTCCAGTTATATTTCTTGGCTGTGTGAGGATCTGTAAGATACCAGATGTGAAAGTCAGGAACCAGGCTGGATGTGGAGGAAAGTCACTGCCCAGAGAATAAGGAAACCTGGATTCTAATCTCAGCTCTGCCATTAACTAGCTGTGAGACTCAAGCATTAACTACTTAATCATTTTTAGCATTTATAGGACATTAAATATGAAATGTCTGATTTTAAATCAAAAGTGTAGTTTATTATATCTCAAACAAGAAAGCAGTACAATTAATCAAAGTATGTGCCTAAATTATCCACACAGTTTTTTCATCTTAACGGTAGCTTGTTCATGCCAGCAGCAAAGAAGCCTGGAGAGTCAGTCGCCATGAAATTGCAAAAGGCGTTTTCTAGGTTTGCACAATGTGATCACAGATGCCAAATGCTAAAACTGAAAGAGGTCCTACCTTACAGATCACCTGGTTCAACCCCTCTCTTTTTGCACAGAGGAAACTGTGGCTCAAAAGGGGATAGGCGATTAAACTGAGAATATGCATCTTGTAGATGGGAGTGCAGACTAGAATCTGTATCACATCCTGTCATATCCTGTGCTTTCTCCAATGCTTTTACATAAAAATATCCTTAAATTGGATCCATTTCTAGTCTAAACTCTCTATTTTGTAACTTCCAAACTTATAAGCCACAGCAGACATTTAGAATCTTAATTCCTCTATCAAGTCATTTGATTTCGTGGTTTCCTGACAGACTGTATTCCTTCCTGCCCTGTTGGCAGGAGGAGGCTTTGGGGAAATCATCTGTTTTTCATAATAAGTGAGGCCAAGTGCTCTGCGTACTGTATGGTGGGCAAAAATTAGGATTCATGGATCACTTCACTTTTTGTTGCTCTTCTCTTTGGGGGATGGTTACCACTGGGGAGGAGCCTAGTTAAAACTGCCTTTACTAGTGTCGAAAGTGTTTCATAAATGAATTCATACCACGCCCAACAACAACAGAATACACATTCTTTTGAAGTACACATTGAACATTCTGCAGAAATTGATTATATGCTCAGCCATTAAACAAGCTTCAATAAATTTAAAAAGATTTAAATTGTATAATTTACGTTCTCTGACCACAGGGAATTAAGTTGGAAATCTATGACAAAAACAAAGTTGGGGAATACACAAATATGTGGAAATTAAACAACACACTCCTAAATAACCAGAAGCTCAAAGAAAAAAATCACAAGGATAATCAGAAATTACGTGAGATGAATGATAATAGAAACAACATACCAAAAGCCGTTGGATGCACTTAAAGCAGTGGTTAGAGGAAAATTTGTAACAATAAATGCCTATTTAAATAATAATAATTCAGTTAATAATCTAATCTTTCAATTTAGGAAAGTAGGGGAGGATATGAAACTGAAAGCAAGCAGAAGGGAGAATATAATAAAAATTTAAGTAGAAATAAATGAAATAAAGAATTTAAAAGTACAGAAAATTAATAAAACTAAAATTTAGTTCTTTGAAAAGAACAAGAATGACAAAACTCTAGTTAGACTGTAGAAGAAAAAAAGAGAGAAGACTCAAATTGCTAAATCAAGAATGAAAGAAGGGACATTGCCACCAACTTTACAGAAATAAAAAGAGGTATAGGGGAAAACCATCAAAAACTATATTGCTAAAGGGAGGGAAGGGCATGCCTTTAACCTGCATTTGGGTGAGGCAAAGACGTAAAGTGTAACTATAATGTTTGTACCCTCACAAAACCCTGGAATAATAAATAAAATATATATATATTTTAATCATTAAAAAAAAACTATATTGCTAACAAATTAGATAACCTATATGAAGTGGACAAATTCCTACAAAGACTTACTGAAACTAACTCAAGAAATAGAAAATCTGAATACACCAATAACAGGTAAAAAGATTGACTTAGTAAATAAAAAACTTCCCACAAAGAAAAGTGCAGGCCTAGATGGTGTCAGTGGTGAATTCTGCCAAACATTTAAAGAATTAACACCAATCCTTTACAAACTTATTTAGAAAATAGAAGCAAAGGGAACACCTCCCAGTTGGTATTACTCTGATACCAAAGCCAGACATAGACAACACGAGAAAAATTTCGTATAAATATCTTTTATGAATATAGAGCACAACTCCAAACTGAATCTTGCAACAAATAAAAAGGTACACCACAACCAAGAGAGATTTATCCCAAGAATTTAAGGTTGGTTTAACATCTGAGAATCAATTTATGTAGTATGCCACAATAATAGAAAAAAGAAAGAAAATCACATAATCATTTCAATAGATGCATAAAAAACATGATAAAATTCAACAACTTTACATAATAAAAAAAGAAAAAAAGATAAAGAAAACAGTCAACAAACTAAGAAGAGAAGGGAACTTCCTCACCCTAATAAAAAATCTACACCTAACATCATACTAAATTGTAAAGGACCCAATGCTTTTTTCTTCACTCTCAGATGACATAATCTTATACATAAAAAATCCCAAGGAACCCACTAAAAATAAAACTATGATGATTAATAAATGGGTTCAGCAAGGTTGCTGGATACAAGATCAATGTACCAAGTCAATTGTATTCCTATACACTAACAATGAAAAAAACCAAAAGAAAATTAAGAAACATCTGTTCATAATTAACACTGAAAAGAATAAAATTCTTAAAAATAAATTTAACAATATAAATAAAAAATTTATATATTAAAAACTACAAAAACACTGTCAAAAGATATTAAAGAAGATCTAAATAAATGGAAAGATATACTATGTTCATGGGTTGGAAGATTTAATATTGTTAAGTTGGCAATACTTCCCAATTTTATGTATAGATTCAATGCAATCCTTATGAAAATCTCACTGGCATTTTTTATAGAAATTCACAAGACAACCCTAAAATTCATATAAAAATGCAAGGGATCCCAAAACACCTATAACAATCTTGAAAAAGAATAACAAAGTTGATGGACTCAACTTCCCAAATTCAAAACTTACTACAAAGCCACAGTAATCAAAAAAATGTGGCACTGGTATAGGATAGAGATACAAATCAATGGAATAGAAAACTCTCCATTTATGTTCAATCTATTTTCAGCAAAGATACCAATACAATTCAATGGAAAAAGAATAATCTTTAACAAATGGTGCTGGACAACTGAATATCCACATGCAAAAGAATGAATTTGGATCCTTACCTCACATGATACACATAAATTAACTAAAGGTATATTATAGATCTAAATGTAAGAGCCAAAACTACTGAATTCTTAACAAAAAAAAAAAAACATAGAATTCAATCTTCATAATCTGGATTAGGGAATGACTGTTTAGATTAGATACCTAAAGCATAAGTGATAAAGGAGAAGATAAACAAGTTATATTTCATCAAAACTAAAAACTATTCTGCTTCAAAGGATATTAAGAAAGTAAAAAGACAACCTAAAGATTGAGAGAAAATTTTTCAAAATCATATATCTAATAAGAAGTTTGTACCTAAAATGTATAGAGAACTCTTACAACTCAATAATAAAAAGACAAATAGCTCAACTTTGCTTAAAGGACTAAAGATTTGAATATAAATTTCTCCAAAAAAGACATATGTGTAACCATCAAAACCACAAAGATTTATTACTTCATCCCCAATAGAATAGTTATAATTTAAAAAACAATAGATAATAACAGGTATTGATGAGCATTTGGGGAAATGGGAATATTCACACATTGCTGGTACAAATAGTAAATGGTACAACCACTTTGGAAAACAGTTTGGCAGTTCCTCAAAATATTAAACATATGCTTACAATATCACCCAGGAATTCCACTCCTAGACATTTACCCAAGAGAAATGATAACGTATATTCACCTGAAAATGTATGTACAAATGCTCCTAGCAGCATCATTCCAAATAGTCAAAAAGTGGAAACAACCCAAATCTATCAACTGTTGAATGGAGAAACAAAATGTGCTATATTGATACAACAGACTATTATGCAGCAATATAAAGGAATGAAATACCGATGCATGCTAAAACACAATCCCCCAAATGTCATTCTTCAAAATACACAGTCCTTGAAAACATTGTTCTCAAAATACATGATCCTTGAAAACATCATTGTAAGTGCAAGAAATCAGTCACAAAAGGCCACATTTTGTGCTATCCCATTTATATGACATGTCCAGAATAGGCAAATCTATAGCAAAAGAAAGCAAATGAATGGTTTTATGGGACTCATGGAGAGATTAGAGGAGGGAAGTGGGAAATGACTGGTTATGGGTATAAGATTTCTTTGCAGGGTTATGGAATCTTCAAAATTAGATTATGATGATTGTTGCACAATTCTGTAAATATTCTAAAAATCACTAAATTATACACTTTGAACAGGTAAACAATACAGTATGTAAATTATATCTCAATAACACTGTTAAAAAAAAAAAAGAGAGAGAAGATGAAGAAAACAAAAAGAAAAAGAAACCAGGACAGAGTGCCAGATGCTCCATACTTCGAAAATTGTAGCTGAATTTTCCATCACGGGAAACTTGAAGAATAAGATGGTGTTTTTAATGTAATTTACACATCATTCTTCAAGTGATTTGAAGATTATTACTTGAATACATACAATAAAGTTGGAAATATTCATAGACAAAATTAAGATAAAACACAGACAAAAAGACCAAGAGAAAATGAAATGTATATACACACATCATCAATTCCTCTATGCAACAGTTAAATTTTGCTCTGAGTTTTCTGGTGTCAAGAAAAGGGGCAGGGAGCAGGCAAAAATTCCTTAGATACAAGGAATTTTTTTTTTTAGTTTTATGACATGAAATTCTGAAAGAACAATCAAATGAGATGCAGCCAATTTCTATAGATGTGGAATCTGTCCTCTGGGAGCTCATAGTTCAGAGACAAACATGCAAATGATTAGAGCAAGTGAGATAATTGCTGTAAGGGAAGTATACACAAGCTATACTGGAGGCATAAGGGAGAGAGCTGTCAATCAGACTTGGAATATAGTGGACTCAGGGGAAGCTTCATTGAGGTGGTGACATTTGAGGTAGATTGGGTAGGAGGATAAGGTCAGTAGAAGGTGAGAGAACATTCCATGCACCTGCAAAGACAGAAATTGTCTAACACATTTGATAAACTGTAAGTGGTCTGGTATGAATGTAGTACTGGCTGTGAAGAGAAATTAATGATAGCTAAGAGTAGCAGGAAGGCTGGGATCTCACATGGATGGCCTTAAATGTCATGCTGAGGACTTTGGACTTTAACACGTAGGCAGTGGGAGCCACTGAATGGCAAGCCCTGGCTAGGGAGAGTAGGCCTTGGAATGTGAAGTTAGTTTCCAGAGCTAACCTAAGAATCCCTGCCTGGATTTAATTCCAAAGGGTAGTAATACCAGATCTAGCAGTCCATATAGTGATTTGTACAGGAACTATTCCCCATATTGGAAGATATGGTTAATCTGGGATTACAGGATTCATGAGCTTCAAGTAGTTTCCATTGTAATTATCATAGCTTTTTACTGAGCCCATGACATTCCTGCCAGGTCCCAGTTCTTGCAGTTCAAAGAGATTAGGTCAGTTTCAGTGTAAATTTGTGGTCATGAAACTGGGAACCCACATACGATTGAAACTTGACTCGCTGGAGGGACCATGTAAATGGAGTAGGGGAAAAAAGCAGCCAACCACATCTGTATCTAAATCTATATCTATATGTATGTATCTATCTGTCTATATGTGTCAGGTGCTGTGCTGGACACTTTCCACATCTCATCACACTTTGTGTTCATGACAATGCAGGAAGGTAGGTGTTAATCCCACTTCACAGATCAAGATTATTTTTATTAATATTTATAGAAGTTAATGGCACTCTTATTGGCTGGATTGGCATGGATGTCTATCTTTAATAGTATTTCTAATCCTTACCACTGAAAGCATCGGAATGACACTTCCTGTATTTTTTTCAGCAGAGAAGTAATAGAGATCATTCTTCTTAAAAGGCAGATGTGATATCTCAAGCACAAAAGATTGGATGACTCACTCAACAAGTCAATAACAAACGTAGGACAGGAGTATTTCCTGACAGTTGGTCCAGTATTCCTTCCATTTAGTCATTTTTCTTGCATAAATAAAAAGTCATAAATTTGTGGGGGACCATATTTGCTTTGTTCCTTTTCCCATCTAGTTACCGTAAAAGAACTTTTCATTCTCCCTGGTGACACAAATGCCTACTTCACCATCATATCACAATGCCAAACCAATGGTCCTTTTCTTTAACTTTGCATAGGATAATACTATTTCTCAATCAATTAGCTCTGATTGGCATCATGGTTATCATTACCTTTATTCTTCAGACTTGATAGAGTACTAGCTGTGTCCAACAACTGTAACGACAGTGGCTTCCAGCCAAGTGCAACTAAGGTTTTTGCCTAGATACTCCATGGAATCTAATGACAAAAGCACATAAGAAGGACTGACATTCTGTCTGTGGCAGAGGGAAAATCCTCTTGACTTCAAAGATGTTCAAAGGCTCACACAGAAAACAGTGCTTTGTCATGCTATCTAGGTCAAGGGACTCCCCCAAGAGGCTGGCATGCTGCACTTGGCAAGGTGGCTGGACCCTCACCATTGAGACCTGTGAAACCTTGCACCAGAAAACCCCAGGGGCATCTCTCCAGCCTGCTCCCCTGGGACGTCTTGGTCACCATGGAACAGCCAGATAAACAGCCAGCTGTCACCTACTGTCTAGGACAGTCTCTTACTACCTGTCCATGTATGCTCACTAAACCTGCCTTGCAGCAGAAGTATCAGTAGTTCTTTATTAAAACAGACAGGGAGAACAATAATGGCTCATCTCTCATGGGAACTACAAAAAAGCCTCCTGTCTTCCTCACTCCCTTCTAGGCCCATTCTCTCCAATGCACCTCAGAGCTTCTGTTTAGAGCCTGCAAAATGCAAATCTGACTTTTTGACCCATCTGATTAAAAACTGAAGTTAGAGCAAACCTGACAGGAGACTGAAGTGCAAATTCCTAAAAGCATGTGAGGTCCTTCATAACCTGACACCAACCCACCTCTCCAACAGAATCCTCAACTGTTTGTTTCTCCCCACACACTGGATGTTCTGGCCTTCCCACGTAACTCACTGCACACTTTAATTATTTATGATTTTCCTGTCACTATTCAATTTGCCTAGAATCCATCCTCACCTCACCTCATCTACCTGACAAGATCCCAATCACCCTTTGAGAACCAACTTAGGGGAACCTGCAGCCTCAAGGCCACATGTGGCCCTCCAGTTCCCCAAGTGCAGCCCCTCAGCCAAATCCAAACTTCACAGAACAAATTCTTTAATTAAAAGGGTTTGTTCTGACTGGAATCATTCAAAAGGCTTCGCTTAAGGATCCAGAAGGCCACAGGTTCCCCACCGCTTAGACTTCAGTCTGCTATGCCATGCTACCAGTGGAATCAGGCCTTAATTCTGAATCCCTAGTGGCCGACCAGTTGTGGGTACTCAGTAAATGTACGCTGATGAATGAATGATCGAGTGACAACCTGCAGGTACCTTCTACTATCACTGCCCCTGACACGCACCCACGCTCCATTCTCCCAACTAGGATTTATAAAAGAAGCTTGGCTTCTCAGATGCAACCAACTTATGAGGTACTGTGGATCATGTAATTCTGCCCCAATTTAGGGGTACTCAAATCGTGTGTCAATGTCATCATGTAGATCCTCCTATGATGCTCATATGGTCAGGGGAAAGGGAGAAAAGAAAAAGAGAGCAATGAGCAGTGTCCAGGGAGAGGCCTGGCCCAAGGAAGTAGTGCCCTTTTAGCTCCCTAATGCATCTCTTAATATAGCCTCTGAGCATTTGAGCCCTCCAGGGGCCAGCAGCCAAGTCTGAGCTGAAAGCATCACGTGTTGTTTGGAAGAAAGAAGCCAGGGTGTCCACAGCAATATAAATACAGAGACAGACCGGACAAGCAGGCCCTATGGAGAGATGCCAGGCCCAAGAGAGTCAAAGGGCTTTGAGCTCTGAATCTACTCTCTGTCAAAGAAAAAAGAGTAGAAGATGAAAGAAAAAGAAAAAATAAACTTCTTGATTTTGCCTTTTCACACATACAAAAAAGAAATCTTCAAGAAGCAGCAAATAAAATCCTCCTAACCTGCTGGGTGCTGAGTAGAAGGTTGAGACTCCAGCCCTTGAAGGAAGAATGAATGAGCAGTTCAAAATGGGCTTTCCTGCCCTGGGTTGAGCCTGAAATCATCTTATCCATTTTGCCAGCACTATTCTGTCTGCCAACCTACCTGCAAAGAAAGGGACCATTTAATACTTCACATCCACCCAAGATGGCTGTTGTACAAAACACACACTCACAGGCTCTCCTCAAAACCTGGTAAGGAAGAAGGAAGGAGGAAAAAGAAAAAAAAAAATCTGGCAGCTTCTAGGCTTTAAGAATTCCGCAAGCAAGGACATTGCCAACATCTATTTGACAGGATATATAGAGAGTTAATAAATTGAGTGTTTACGGAACCAAATTTTCTAAAACTATCTCATGGTTTTTGAAAATCAGTGTAATTTGAAAGTAGAAATAATCATAGTCTACTGGAGAATGCTATTACAGAGATGTTAGCTATTCTCATTCATACATACATATATGGAATGGCCACTCCTGAAAACCATGAATTAGAAGATTGATCTGTTCAAAGCTGCGCAGTGGAAGGAGGGTTCCAACCAACACAGAAAAAGGACGATGCAGCCTGAGAAGCAGGGTTGGAGCTGGCTGCCACAGAACCTACTGCCGCTTTACAAACTGCCTAGGACAGGACTGCGTTTCTTTAGGTCCACACAACACCAAGCACACCATGAGTACTTAGTAAATTTGCTGATGAGTTTGTTTCTCCTTATCGTTTACGAAAAAGAATGTAGATACTTGACTTCTTTCACACCCGAAACACGCCACACGTCAGAGATGTATGGACATCTTGTTTATGCTTTTTCACATAACAAGAAAAAGCGGCACACAGAGAGGGAGAGGCCAAAGGGACCATCAGTGCGGCGGAAAGGGAAATCACGTTCCCTGATCTATCATCATTCCACGTTTGCCCTCTTGAGTTTCTCGGATTGCCATGGATTGATTACAACGCAGGCAGGGATTACACTCTTTTTTTTTTGAGTACTCCTACTGTAAGTGAGTCATGGTCCTTCCTGCTGGGGATGCAAAGATGAACAAAAAATGCCCCCTAATCTCAAGAAATTCATTAGGGGAATTTCACCCAAGTTGACCAGCAACTGCCCTCATTTTGGCCCCAGGGATTCCTGCCTACTACTCACCTGGCTCTACCTTACATGACTTGACCTGTCACTGCCATGTTAATGCTTCTTGACTCTGTAAACCTGACCCTGACTTCTCACCTCTCCCAGCTTGTGTAAATCCTGCCACCTACAGAGGGATGTCCTGCCATTGCTTTAAGCATGAGCTGAGCCAGCACCTTCCTTTCCTTTCCCAGACCACCCAGCCAGCGGGCTTCCTTCCCAATGCTCCCGTCCCTTCCATACCAGCTCCATTCTTTTAGTCTCCCAGACTTTACTTCCTACTTCTCCAGCCCTTTATTTCTATCCTGTCACCACGTCCTAGCATCTATTTTTAGGTCCATTTCAACTATCACCACCTGAGTCTAGGCCTCATTAACTCACAAAAGAAGTAATGGTCTCTGTGCCCCTTCCAACTCATCTTTGCATAACTACGCAAGATACTTTTTTCTAAAAGCACTCATCATTATTTTCCTGCTCATGAAGCTCTGGAGATCTTTTTTGTCTGTCTTGTCAAATATGCACTCTTTCAAAACCCTCTCTGGCCCAACCTTCCTCTGGCTATACAATGGTATTTCCAGCCACTCCCTATCCCCCCACCTCTGTTCCAGTCAGGCTGTTCCTATCTCCATGCCCTAGTTCAAGTTGTCCACCTCCTCACTCAATCACAGCCATTGTCCATGGACATGATTCATTTCATCAAGCACCCACCGTGCATCTGCTGAGGGAGACACGCTATGCTGGATACTGGGACACAGAGCAGCGGAGAACAGGGCAGCCCCATTTCTTGCCCTCATTGGTCTTACCATCTAGTGTATCAACAGTTCGCTAACCTCCTGAGAAAAAGCTGGATCCTTTCCTCATGCTTCATACTTTCAAAAACCCTGCTAGAGAAAAAATTTTTCAAAACTTATATTTAAAAAAGCAAAACAAAGTAATGTATGTAAATGTAATGTGAGATATGTAAATTTAATGAATATTTATGTAAATATGTATGCGAATTTAATAAACTTTTTCTAATCTAGTTGGAAATGGATTTCTAAAAGTAGATAATATAAAAGAAACAATAGAATGTAAAATTTCTTTGCAGTCTCCTCATCTCCCCAGGAAGCCTTATAAAACAAATCTATTTTAAAGATTCTCTCGTTGCAGAATTTTCCTTCTTTAAAGATGTCTGGCCCTTAGCATTGGGTAATCCAGTTAGTTCTGCTCTGTTGTTTTGTGTAAAGCATTTTGCCCTCTGGACACATAGACTCTAAATAGGGCCCCACAGCTTGGCTCTGGGTTTCTTTTGCAGCCCTCAGAATGACAAAGCAGCGAGTCAGCGTCACAAATAGACCAGAGTGGACGAAACAATAACCAGATTCACATGTTCACACTTAAAAACAGATCTGTATAATTTAAAACCTCAACCTCAGTAATCCAAAAATTCATGATAGCAGGCTTAAACTTCAACATCCATCAACATGTTCAACTAGAAGAAAGTCTGACTCTGTAGAGACCCGCCTTCTTCTCTGCCTTTCCTGCCTGCACTCAAGAGAGGGACAAGCAAAAAGAAAAGGGCAGAGAAGCAAAGGGCAAGTAACATGCAAACTAGATTATATAGAGTCATTCTAAGCAACATTTTCATCATGTGGGCCTCAAATAAACTTGTCACCAGACATCATGTGGGCTTTCAGAGCCAAAACCTTCAGAAGTTTTTGACATGACTCCTTAATTTCGGAAACAACTATTTTTAGTGAAATAACATTGCCTCTGCTTCTGTGACATGTCCCAGAACAATAGTAAGTTTGAGATCAGACAGAAGGGAATTTTATTTTGATTTAAACTTTTGCTCAATGAGAGGATGAGTGATGGCCATATTATGTGTGGCCAAGTCCCCCAGTAAAAGCTGGGGCAAAGAAAACAGAATCAGGTCACACTGTGTTCTTTCTTGGGATGGCCACTCACCCCAAGTGGAAAATTGGGACCAAAAAATAAACAGGCTTGATTCTTAACTTCTAACTTTGTCTCTAAGAACTGGAAAGCCTCCTGATATACCCTAAAGGAGGCAGAGATTATAAAAAGCAGGTCTCACCTTGACTATGGCCTCTGTCCCTGATCCTTTCTCCTAGCTGCCAAGTGAAAAATTCTTGGAACTCTGTCTACACAAAATCTTGTTGCTATTCAAAGTTTTCTCATAGTTTTCGTTTATTGCTGCTATTTAGTCACTTGCATACTGCTAGTTCTACAACTAGAGTGTTTGTCTATGACTGAATAAGTCATGATTATTTACATAACCTGTATCTTCAGGTTGTAGTTCACTACAACCCTGAGGCTTTTCAAAAAACATTCACTATGACCTGGAGATACAGTTCCAGTATCATGATAATCAAATAATAGAATTACTGCTCTCTGTCTTTCCCCAACCATGTGTGGACTGTTGTTTTTAAACATATCCATAGGTTGCCTGTGATGATGTCTCTGGTGATCTGGCTCAGAACTCTGAGCTGAGCTTGTAAGTGATCACTTAGAAATGAATTGGGGAACTGAAACTAAGTCAGTGGGCTCTGGGGAAGGAACTGAGGGAGAGGTGACTCCAGGCCAAGGGGCTATGGTGGACAAGCTGGAGGCTTGGGAAACCTGACCAGCAGAAGGAGGAAATGAACTTGATGCCCAGGGAAAAGCAAGGACGTCATATATGAAAGACCACAGTGCCTCTGTTCTATTCCATGAGGCCAGGCTGACTTCACTGCCTACCCTTAGATTCCCAAAAAAGAACTCTTTATGTCCTTATAATAAGCCCCACTTTCCGTGGACTAAAGTGAGTGGGTCTCTGTTTCTTCAATCCAAAGAGTTAAATCCAAAATCACTGGTGATGCTGTGGAAGAGACTTCTACACCCTTTGTAAGAACAGAGATATTTCCCAATCCTGCATGATGATAGAAACAACTTGTCATGCTAAAAACACAGATTGTCAGGCACCTTCCTCACAGATTATGACTTCAAAGTTCTGACTCAGGCCCCAAGAATATATTCTTCTTATACTCAGGCAAGTTTGAGCCGCACTCAATGAGGTGAATTCTGAGGTCCTTTCAATTGCAAGGTCAACAAACACAAACTAACCATTCCTCCACACACAGAAGTCATTTAAGTGCACAGATGTGGAATCAAAGACATATTCCTTGTTCTCAAAAAAAAGAACTTTGTTCTGGAATACACTAGACTGAGCCAATGAATAGAAAGTCTTTGGAAACCAGGGAAGAAAGCTGAAAATATGTGTGTGCATTTTTGTGTGTTCATACTTTTATCTAATTTTAGAGATGAGAGCAAACTCTTTCAAAAAACATTTGAACCATGTCTGCATTATATATAATTAAATCCATAGAACCTGTTAAATACATGAGTTCCACCTCCCCAATGTAGAGCTGAACATTACGTAGTTATGTGCTGTAGGAAGGAGCATAGTCTATTTGAAAAAGACCAAGAAGAAAACAGTGCAAGTATGGTCAGGAAAAGGATCTGAAAGTCAAGATTCCACAAGAGTAGTGCAGATATTAATTAATTAACAAAAATTCTACAAAGTTGCTATAAAAGTATTAAATTCAAATTTCAGAGACAGTGTGATCCAAATCCACAAGAAATGTCTTGTGGGACTTTGGAAGAACAGACATAAGCTTCAGGTTGCTTTGGACTTTTGCTTTGCTTCAGCATCTAGTTCTAATAGAAGTTATAAATAATGTCATGACTCCTACTTGGAGAGATACCGCTGTTCTGAAAGTAATCTTAGTAAGCTTCCTACTTAGAAGATAGGCCTTCAGCCCCTAGAGGCCATGAAAAAAGCAATGTTTCAACATGGTTGGGAACTGTATACTTCAAACAGATGGCTAGGGGCTAAAATCTATTAATCCATTAATCCTATTAGTTGTGTGACTGACCTTGGTGGGCAAGGTCTGTTTTCTCCGAGTGTCTATTTTCTAATCTATAAAATAGGACAAAAAAACAGCTACCTCTTAGAAACACGGTAAGAATTAAATCAGATAATATATGAACAGTACTTAACACAGTTAGTACTTAATACAGTACCGGCACATAGTCAACCCTCAATAAATGGTAGCTATAAGCATATTTAAAAGATTGTTCTAAAAGGGCCTGTGGTGATCGATCAACCCAACCCTCACACTGTGCTGTCACAAATGTTTAATGAATGACAGCTGTTCTTGGTTCTTATGTCTCATGTTTGCTGTCATGGGTATTCCTTTGAAGGTCGAAGCTGATGTTTGTAAATCATCAGACACAGCTCCCAACAGACAGTAGGCCCTCTGTAAATGGTGGTCATTGTCATTATAAAATAAAAGTAATCAATGCAAAATTTTTAGCACAGTGCTTGGCACATAGTAGCATTCAGAACCACCTTTTAAAAAGCCAAATATTATTGTTAGTATTGTTATGTAAAATATTAATGTAGCAAATTTTAATAATATTTGCAGGTGTTTTAAAGGAACAACCAAAAATGCAACATTGTATCCAGCAGATGGAGCAGTGGAAAACCTGGGTACTATTTGGCCTATCCCTAACACTTAATTATTGAGTGTTTCTACAAGAGCAAAGGGATTTTTTTTTTTTTAAGAAATAGTAGCTACTCTCTATTGAGGAATTGTGAGTAGTAGGGCCAGAATAAGAACCAAAAGTGGTGTGACTAAAGTTTGTGCTCTCTGCCTCCTGCGGATGGCCAAATCCAACACTGCTTTTTTAATGGCATAAAGCCATCATCCTTTATACTTTCTTAACTGGGAAACATCACTCACAAAGCCATACCCGGGACCCCATTCTTCAAGAAAAACCTCAGCTCAGACAAAGAGAAACACAGGGAAGGGAACTCTTGTAGTTAAACAGCCACAATGTGCTACCTTCTGATGTCTGTTGTCTCACTTAATGCCCACAGCTTTTGAAGGCAGGTGTCATTATCATCACTTGTTATTCTGAGGAAGCCAGCACCCCAGGGGTTAAACAATTCTCCTGGAATCAGTAGGAAACAGTAGGTGACAGGACAAGAAACAATTCACAATTGCAAAGATGTGGAAACAACCCACTTATGCCCATCAATGCATAAGTGGATTAATAAAATGTGGTATATGTATACCATGGAGTACTACTCAACTACAAAAAACAATGGTCAAACAGCACCTCTTATATTATCCTGGATAGAGCTTGAGCCCATCCTTCAAAGTGAGGTATCACAAAAATGGAAAAACAAGCATCACATGTACTCGTGCCATCAAATTGGTACTAACCGATCAACAGTAAGGTGCTCACGTGAAAGTAATATTCATCGGGTGCCGGTCAGGTAGAGGGGGAGACAAACCCACAACTAATGGGAGCGGAGTGCACTGTATGGGGAAAAGGCACACTTGAAGCCCTGGCTTGCGTGAGGCAAATGCATTACATGTAACCAAAATGTTTGTACCCTCATAATATCCTGAATTTAAATAAATAAATAAGTTAGTAAATAAATAAATAAAAAGACTGAAGCTGAGCTCTTATCTGCTCCAGGTCGGTACACTGAAGGCCAACCACAGGCTGGGGCACAATCAGAGATGCTCCTATGGCACCAGCCTCCTGCTGTGCTGGTGCTGTGTGTGCCAGCAGGATTCTCACCAGGAGCCTTGCTGCCCGAGACCACACAGCAAGAGGGAAGGGCCTGCCCCTCCTGGCGCAATCAAAAGGCAAACCCAGCACATTTTCGAATTCCACATGATGTGGTAAAAAGTATTTGAATGACTTTAGCCCTACAGTATTTTAAGGCTCTCCCTTCCTTTGCAGAAAAACATAGATGCTAAACTTCCAAATGCCTCCCTAGAGAGAAAATAAAACTCTCGCTCTTGTTTTTTCCGAAAGAAGCTCCATTTCTTTTGGAAAAAAAGGCAATCTGCATCTTCAGAAGAATGGATTTAACCAATATGCTCTTTTCGGGTTTCCTTTTGCTTAGGCTCCCTCCCAAACAAAAGCCAGGGAACATGCGCTCCCCAAAGCACCGTCAGTGGACCCCAAATCATGCCTCGCCTTCAGCTGGGCTCTATGAAGCTCCATCCAGCAGGGGGGAGCTGGGGATCTCTCCCCGATGGAAAGGACAATCCAACAGCCACTACAACTTCGCTTGAGGCTGGATGAAAACAGGACAGGAGATACACGACTCCAAAATCATAGCATGACGCTTTTATGAAAGAGTCCCTCTCGGAGGCAGAAATGTGTATCTGGCCAGATGTGTCCAAGGAGACCCAGAAGGCCCAGACCCATTAGGAGCGGGAAAAGCAAAGAAAGATACAGTAAGCCAGGCAAGGTCTGGTGTCTCAGCCTAGAATGTGTTGCTTTCACTCGCGCTCATGAACATTTATAAATACGATTTGCAACTCTTCTCCTCCAAGTTTTCTCAAAGGTCTTTGGAGTTATCTGGAGACAAAAATGCCAATTTTATAAGAAAAGAAACTGAAACTAATAAGAAGGTGACTAGCTCAGGGATTCTTGGGAATTTCTTCAGGAAACTGGGAAAAGAACCTATGTTGGTCCCCAAGTCATTTGCTCTGAAGTCAGGAACTTGGATGGGAATCTCAGGACTACAACTTAAGCCTTGGTTTCCTCACTTGTAAAATAGGGCTAACAAAAATACCTCCATCATAAGGATATTGTTAGGATTCGATTAGATGATCTTGGTAAAAGGGTACAGCAGTCAGGATCCCATCTGGAGACAGAAAGTACACGGTAGTATGAACAGAGAAGGTTTAATATAAAGAATTATTAATAATTTATGGGAGATTAGCTGCTTAAAGGGAATTAAAGAGCACTCTAAAAAATATCCTAGGTCTGAGAGAGAAAACCCAAGGAACAAATTTGGAAGAGGAACCCCCCCCACACTAAGTCTGGGATTTAGACCCCCTTAGAGAGGGCATGACTGCAGCCCATGGATGGCAGAGAAGTTTTTGGCCAGAGCTGGCCAGGAGGCAGCAGGACAGCAGCCACAAGAAGGAAACCAACCCTCCCGCAGAGATGCTGCCGGTCAGGGAACCGCACACCTGAACCGCAAGAGGGAAGGTTAGCACCAAAGTGTCCGTGCACAACTGGCCCCTGCATACCTCAGGAGCAAGCCACAAATCCACAAATTGCACACCTGCACCAGAAAGAAGAGCCTCTAGGGTCCCTCCAGGGCCCCCTGCCAGCTAGCAATGAAAAGATGTTCCAGTGTCACAAGCAGGGCCACGAAGAGTGTATTTGGAGCTAAGCGGTAACAAATAGGTGACCGGCACAGAGGCCTAGCTGTCATCATCACTGCTCCTACAGAGTCATATGCCAGAGTACCTGGGAAGTGGGGATGGAGCAGTGAGTGCAAATGGTATCCTAAACTCTGAATTGAGCTTGTCTTCTAAACTTGGATTTGGGCACAGATGCCCTGGAAAAGGGCACCAAGTGCTACCAGAAGGCTGTGACCTTCTGCTCCACCTGCCAGGATCTGTGAGGCTCTCTCCCTGCTAAGCTCACATGCACTCAGGGAAACCTCCACAACAATCAGAGTTGACAGTGGTCCTTTTGTAGAATACACCCAAACTCAACGCTGTGCAAATAATGTCACTTTTAATCATAGTCCCAGGAGAGCACTGGCCAAAAAAGTCAGCGAAAATGCAATGTACTGTCTGACTCCTACCTTCTCACCAGAGAGTCCCTTATAGGTAACACAAGATGAGTACAGGCAACTTTGCCCCATCACTGCCGAGCACAAAGTAATCGTCATTAACTCACCTTGCAACAAGGGGGGATCTGAATCAGAACTAGAGATAAACGCCCACAATTGAGTAAGGATCACATTAGATTTGGTAATATCTGGGAAAATCTGCAAAGACATCTTTTTAAAAGAAGTTGCTTTCTGATGGCTCCAGCATCATCCAGCTTTTAAGTTAGGGGTTTGGCTGGGATAACCCCCCGAGGTACTTTTCTGCTCCCAGATCCTGCAGGGAGGTAACAGTGTGTGCCATAGCTTGAGATCAAACTGAAAGAAGGATTGTGGAGGGAAGGCCCCGAGGGCCTCATATTTCCACAGCCAGCGTGTGCCAAGGAGCAGCCCCAGCGGTCCTCAGTGGGAAGCCATTGCTGGCCACACAGGAGACAGCAAGAACCTACCATTACTGGATCACAGTCCAAGGACCAAACTAACTGAGAAACGATGACACTGTGAAACAAAGTGGCAGGTCTTGTGTCCGGGAATTTCCCTTTGAGGAAGAAAACAAGGGGCCTCCTATTTGGCTGTGCGAGTGGCAGGGAAGGAAGAACATATTTCAGCTCAGTATGTATAGCTGTGCTCCAGGCGGGACTGGGCTGAGCTGGGCTGTAGCAGTTTTTCCATCTACATTTTTGAGGTGCTTCCAATTTCTTCTGAACAAACATTTTCCAAATATCCTGCCTGAAAACTGTCCCTTCCCAGCTTAAGACATGCTTTCCTTTCTCGAGGTGATGCCGCAAGGGAGTTGCCAAGATCTGTCAGTGGTACCCAGCTAACCTGGAAGAACTTGTCTTCAGGTTTGGGTGGAGCTTTTCAGAATCACAAGGCTCTAGAGCAAAGTGAGTGGATCTTCCAGAGCCTGAACCTTGTACTTAAAAATGAACATATTTAATCCAACCAGCTTGTTTTCCAAATGAGGCATCCAGGGCTCAGTGTGGTAATGGACTTGTCTGAGAACATACAATTAACAGTCAGAAGTGAATCTGACATACCCCTCTCTCCCACCCCATGCTGTAGCTACCTAAACAACGTATGCAGAGATTAGTGCCAAGATAATCCTGTTTTGCATGTCTGCTCTTAGTCCAGTCATGAAAAATTACTTTAGTTGCATAGGACACTGCAGGGATAGTGGTCAGGGTTATGACTAGGGTTAGGGCATGGGCTGGAGTTTGGACGAGGATGAGGGTTAGGAAAATAGTTCAAGAAAATAGAGTAACATCTTCCTCCAAGGTGTCTCAATTTCCATTTTTACCTGGTCTGTCCTAGGTCCTTGGATATTGACAATATGAACAAAATTACAGACTGAGACATAAATTGGCAAGTTCTGCAGTCTCCCAGTACTAAAGCCGGTGTATATCTATTACCCATTGCTATGCAACAAATTACCCCAACATGCTTAAAATATCAACAGTTTTATTTCATGAACTTCTTGAAGGTTAGGAACTTGGGCAAGGCTAAGCAGGAATGGCTCTTCTGTGCCCCACATGGTGTTGGCTGAGGCATCTCAGGATCTGAGAGGGCCTCACTCACATGCCGGCTGCCTTGGTACTGGCTGTTAGCTGTAGCCCCTTCTTCTCTTCTGTGCAGCCTCTCTTTCCACATACCTCCCCCTCCAGCAGGGTAGCCTGAACTTCTTTATAGGATGGCTGGGTTCCAAAGGGAAAAGGGAAGCTGCAAGGCCTCTGTAAGGTCTGGGCTTGGGAGCCCTGGAACATCAGTTCCATCACATTCTATTGGTCAAAACAAGTCCCAAGGCCAGCTGGATCCCATGGGTGGGGAGAGAGATTCTACCTCTTAGCAGGAGAGCAGCAAAGTTATATTGCAAAGGTTACAGGCCTAGGGAGGCAGAGCTCCTGGGGGGCCACTTTTTATAATTTGTTCCATAGCACTTATTACAGGAAGGATAGCCTGATATAATGTAGAGAGAAGTAGAACCTGGAGCTGGTGGTGAGATCTGAGTCCACTCTGCCCCTTGCTGTCAGCATGGCCTCAGGCAAGTCGCCTCCTCTGCTTCCTATGATACAGGAAATTTCTCCTCTATAATATTAATATTAGGTGTACAGTGACTTAGCTGGAAAGTCCAAATGAGATAAATGAAATAAAAGCATGTTGGCAACTGTGGACTATAATGCAATTCTAAAACTTTTTAATCTGTATATTCATATCAGACTCTCACATGTATACTTTTTATCTTTCTAAAAAGCATTTGAGGCAGCTAGTGGACAGCTGGCAGGGGCGCACTTGGCAGTCCTGAGAAGAGCTGCCCTGCCCACCAGCTCTGCACACAGTGAATCCCTTACCTTCCCTGACTCTGTGTGTCTTCATTAGTAAAAGTACATTTTTGTGAGGGTTATCATAAAATACCTAGCATGATCAATACTAAAATTCCTTTCATCGTTGTTATTATTCAAACATTTAGATCGTGAGCCAAAAAAGTCTGAAACTCATATTTGAACAGTCAAAATTTCTAGAAAAATACCAGTTCAGTCTCTGCCTCAGTAGCTTTTTGACTTAGATTTTAATTTTGAAACAAAACCAAAACTAAAACTTTTTTTTTTTAAGCTGGACTCATCTCTTCTTTAAAACAAACAAAAAAAATTCTATAACCTAAGATAGTTTCTGTCATTGGGAGTGAGAGAAATCCCATCTTAAGAAGCAGAGCGGCCACCTCCTCTTGGCCTCAGGCTGCAAGGTGGCTTTGCCATGGTGGGAATGTCCTGTGGGCTGTGCAGGGACACAGACACCACACTTTATGTCACTGATCCTACCCCAGAGCTGGTCTTCCTGTCTCCATGCTCCGCCAGTGCCCAGCCCCACTCAGAGGTACCAGAGAACGATGTCTGGATACTTAAGCACAGGTCTGGCAACTCGGCCAGAAAAGATGGGGTGGAGCATTCTCCCCCACCCCCCAATCGCTTGACCTGGGCGTAGCTGCTCTGTGGTGCTTCACTGCAATTTGCTGGCATTGGGTCAGGCTGAAGCAATCTTCCCAGCCCACACTGTGCTCAAATCCCTGCTCCTCCAACAAACACTTCTCTTTTGCCCCTGCTTGGACCCAGCCTCAGGGCTCATGACCAGCACTGAAGTCAGCTGGACGTGGCTGCTCACACAAATCGGTGTGGATGACCCTGAGGACCAGGGTCCTGGGAAAAGGAAAGAGGTCAAGGAGATGAATCATGGAAAAGGGGGGATGGCCTCCCCCAGCAGAGCAGAACCCAACCCTGAATGGTGCTGAGGGGGTGGGCTCTTGAGTAAAGTGGATGCCAGACGTAGGCAGTGTCTATCCTGATCTATGCTTGAGTGCACTTTAGAAAACTAAGTTTGGACCTGAGCAGTAGCAAACCAGAAACCATCATAGGTTCTGAAAAGAGTCATAGGAGTGTGTAATTGATGCTTGGAAGATTCATTTTTGAGGCTAAGACGATGGGTTAACAACATTGTTTATCAGCCCTGGCTCTAGAATCCTGGGGATCTTCTTGTTTTTAATGTCATGTCCAGATTTAATTGATTTAATTGGCCTGGAGTGTTAAGTGCTAGGAGATGACTCTAATAGGCAGCCCTGATTGAGAGCTCTTTTAGAGGGAGGAGCCTACGGCCCTGATTCCCAAATCTTAGCATATATTAGAATCATGGGGGGGGCTGGCTAATGCACAGATCACTGGGCCCCACCCTGAGAACTTCTAGTTCAGCAGATGTGTGGTAGGGCCAAGAATTTGCATTTCTGACAAGTTCCCAGGTGATGCTGATGCTGCAGATTGGAGGAACCCTGATGCTTCCAGGTGAGTCCTGGCTCAAGATTGCAGCGGTGCTAATGAGGGCAACAGACACACCTGGGACATTTTAACGGCAGGCCACATGGCCCTCCGTGCATTGGTTTGAAAGATAAGCCAGCAATGGCAGGTGGTGTGAGAACAGGCCTGGTGATGTGGCTTTGAGCATCGTCAGCATAGAGACAGAACTCTGCAGGGATTGTGTATGTCACTGTTTTGATTTCATACAGCTCCACGTCAGATTTCTGTGCCTTGCGTTCCAAACTACTTTTGAGAGGCATTCTCAGTATAAACCAATGCCATCCAAATGGTCTAAGTGAATTCGATTTATAGTGATTTGGGAATATTTGAGATCCCATGCTAAAAACACATTCTGGGTTTTTCCAAATCTGCATGGTTCAGCGAGCTTGAGCTCCTCTTGCCAGCATCCAGCATCAAAAAGGGAGGCTGTAGGATATTATCATTGAAAGAAACATAAGGTCAGCCTTAAGTTACTGCAGGAATTATGGAGAATTCCGGTAAAATTACATACTATGAGAATCTGACTCGTGTAGTCACAAATATATGGTTCTTGCCGAGATAAACTGTGGCTGTGGAATTCCTATTTGGGAAACAGAATGTTCCTTTCAGAGAACTTTCCTCAAAGAAAGCCTAAACTAAATAACCACCCACAAGAAGGTAATACAAATGAGATAGTAACATCACGAGCTTAATCCGGGACAGGGCCCTTGCAAACCCAATCCAGTTAGTACATGCTTAAGGCAAGCAACATTTTTCAAGAAAAAAGTGAGTCATGATGATGTAACAGGATAGACTGTAACCCAGCCAGCCGTGCGGGTCATGTGGTGAGACCAGATAGGTGGTGGGAGGGAGGGCGTAAGACAGCCTGGGAGCCCACCCTGGCAAGAAATCCACACTGGGGTGGGGGATAAATGGAACACATTCCCCAGGCTGACCTACCTGGCTTCTTTCAAACTTAACTGGCAGCAAGCTGAGAAAGTTCTGAGACTGGGGGGTTATTGATTTTCTCTCATTGTCAAAATTCTTGGTTTCAGGGAGGAAGCCAAATGCCAAGCAAGCGCAGAACCCGTCTCCACTCTGGGCCACGGCAGCTCGTGGTCCCTCAGGAGAACCAGGTCTGGGATGCTCTGAACATGGGTTCATTCACTTATTCATTCGTTCATTCATTCATTCCACAATGTTCCTTGATTGCCTACGACATGCCAGGCCCTGTCTAGGCAGCGGCGTGACAAAGACAAGGTAAATGCCAATTGTCCTTGTCCTTAGGGAACTCAGTTCAGAGACCAGAAGAGATGACCCACCATTTGGTGGGCCTGCAATACATGCAGATCATCTACATCAAAAGCTGACAGTAGCCCCCGGGTTTGTCAAAATGGAGGTTTAAAAGATAAATGAAAGGTTGGGCTTCAGTCTGGCTGGCAGTCACTAACCCATTGTCAGCAGGCAAGAATGAAAAAAAGCAAGCTAATTTTGCCCTTTTCTTATTGCCAAAATTAAGCACAAGTAGGAAAGAAAAGTCACCACAAAAGCATCCAAAAATCCTGCATGCAAAAAACAAAGAGTCTGTGATTAATTAGGCCACAGTCTTCCCCGAAGTTGATTGTGCTAAATAATAAACCGTTTCTTTCTTGCTCTCGCTCCAGAAAAACGGGCCTGGTACAGAAGAGTGGGAGCTCAGGGAAGGAGGCAGGAAACTTCAGGTAATAAATAATTGCTGGTATTTACTGAGGGCTGGCACTAGTCTAAGCAGTGTCTATAGACTAACTCGTGAATCTTCACAACTGCCCTATAAAAGGGGTACTGCCATTAGCCTCACTGCGCAGAGGAAGAAAGGGCACAGAGAGGCTAGGTAACATGCCAACGGCAACACAGCTAGAACGTGGCGGAGCCATGAATTGAACTGAGTCTGTGCAAAGGGCCCTGGTGGCCGGGCTTTCCCTGCAGCTCCAAAGGGGGGTGCCTGTGCTTCTTGGCAGCATAAACAATTGATGCGGCAGGAGCTTTGGGCCAGGAAGCCTGAGCTTGAATCCTGATTCTGCCGCTCGGTGGTGTATGATTTTTAGTAAGTTACTTAACTTCTCAAGTCACAATGTCCTCATTTGTCGGAAGGTGCTAGCAATCTCTTTTAAGATTTTAGTGAGAATGTGAGGATTAAATGAGATAAAATTTAAATCCGTACAGGATTCCATGCCTGGGGAGAACAGTTTCGCCTGACTACGATGTACATTCCATACCCATGAGTTTCAATCAAGTTCATCCAGAAAGTTGCGTGCCTTCCAGAGATACATCAAAGCGGTGACGATTCACACATTAGCAGGTCTGACTGATTCATCTGTACCCCCCAGTAAAAGCTAGGCGGTTTCTTAATTTTCCAGAGCTTCTGATAAACTCAGAATGATTTACTTTGAAATACCAGAAGTACAGTCATTAATTTTTTTTAAATTTCAGGATATTATGGGGATACAAACATTTTGGTTACATGTAATGCCTTTACCTCGCCCAAGCCAGGGCTATAAGCATGCCCTTCCCGTTATTTTAACCAAGGAAATTAGCAGCCTATATCGCAATAATAGCAGAGCAATTTGTGGTGCTCTGGGTTATATAAGATGACTGAGCCCTATTATTAGGAACAGAAGTCTCATCCTAGTCCAAACAGTGACTGAATACCACGGAGATGAATGAAGGTTTAAGTTGCACTGAATTGTAGAAAAAATTATTACTTAGCATTTTCACAGAACTTTAGAACTGGGAACAACTGTATGGAAGTCCTGTAGATCACCTAATCCAACTGCCCTTCCTAATGCTTGAAATGCTTAGATGAAATGAGGACTGACAATCTTTTACTGTAATATTCTATGATTCTTTCATAAAGCATTTTATTTTCTTATAAGCATTTTCAGTGCTCAATTTTATGTCCTGCTATATGCTTGACGCTCAGTCAATATCAAACGAATGAATTCTGAGACTTTCCAAACAGACTAGGGATACTTAACTTGGGTTCTACCCAGTGCAAAGTATTAAGACTCTAAAATAATACACAAAATCAACGTGTGCCTTTTACCAGAGAGCAGGTATATAATTTTCATTTGTTTCCCATGAGGTCTGTAAATAGATCAAAACAATACATATTTTAAGAACCAGGTGACTACAGGGTACAATGGCCAAAATATACTGGTGTAGGCCCCCTTTTTGGACTCAGCATATGATGCCTATGTGGAAAATAAAATAATAGATTTTATTATTTTATTATTATTATTGATTATTATCCAACAGATTTGCAAATAATAAATTTCACATTCCTAGCGCAGAAAAATTTGGAGCACACTGCTGAGTTGGTTGCTTGAACACAAACGAGCAACACGCACACCCCAACATGGAAAACAGTATTCTGCTAGATACCTCCTGGTTTTTATATTTCTAGTGTGAATATTAAGAGCTCACTATGATTGCTCTTCCATCCAGCCAGAGCACATTACTTTATGCCTAACAATAGAGATATTAAATGTTAGAAGTATAGTGTAATGAAAAGACAACAGATTTTGTGTTAGACAAACCTGGGATCAAATTCGAATTCACAATTTATTACCTAGAAGCCATGAACAAGTCATTGAGCATCTCTGAGCTTCAGCTTCCTCACCTGTGAAGTACAGGTGTTAATGCCAACCACAGAGGGTTGCTCTGGGGACTGGTGAAATAATAAATACATGTTGAAATGAAGCTCAGAAAGAACGTTCTTATCTTACTGAAAACCACTGACAGCAGATTAAGACCTGCAAAGATTATTGAGCAACAACTACAATGAAATGTTGTCTTGAAGTCTGAAGGGAAGGATTTCAACAGATTCCATAGTATGGTGGGTGATACAGACATCCATTCATTCATTTGAAAGTATTCATTGAATGTCTCCATATGCCGGGAATACAGTGATGAACAGGCACACATTAATCTAATGGTCATGTAAATAAATGTGAAAATGAAACTGATGAGCGCTCAAAGGAAAGAGTCCTGACACCTGGGAGTTTATAACAGGGAGAAGAGACAGAGGCATGAAGGTAGGAACGTTTGGCCTGAGATCTGAACATGAGTGAGTGGGTTCCAAACAGAAAAGAGGGTAAGGAGAGAATTCCAGCTGACGACTGCAGATGTGAGGGAGAGGAGGAGATAGGGCAATAACTAGAGATGCGCAGTCAAGGTAGGGTGTTACCATTATTATTATTGGAATTTTTGAATGAAATGCTGAAGCAACAGATAGAACATTTCAAACATGATACAAAATGATCAAAGAAGGTGTTCTGAAGCCAGTTGCATAACCTGTTTATTACCTTTCATCTTCATTGCTACTGTAATATAAACAGGTCAGAGGTTATTGGAGATGAGGTGAGGGATTCTGGAGAGAGCTGCTCCTGTGCTGTGGTCCCCACCCCACTCCATGGGGGGCCGCATGGGAGGTTTGTCCCTCACCCCAAACCTACAGAAAAGACCTGCCCAAGGCAACTTGGAAAGCTTCATCTGAGTCCCCCTAGTGTTAGGGAATAGTGAGGACTCATCTGACCCAGCACAGATGCTCCAATGGAACAGTAAATGTGTGGTAGCTGCTACGGGGTCAGCCTGTAAGATGAGGAGAGGCAGAGTCCAGACCAGGCTCAGGCTCCAGTATTGGACCACCTCCCTCCAGGAGGAAGCCTAAGACACCAGCTGCGCCCCTCTGATCACAAAAGCATCACTGGTCACTCTAGCCTCCAGTGACTGTCCGTTCTCCCAACCCTCTCGGCACTTCCTCCAGTACCAGAAAACTACAAAAAAATAGCATTTTATGCATACCATTTTGAATATTCCTAACGTTACAATTGCAGCAAAACAGACAGACGCCCCTGGGCAATAAGATATAACCATGATGGTATGGATAGAGATATCAGAGATATTTAAGGGTTTGGGATTTTTGTTGGGGTTTTTTGGGTTGTTTTTTTTTTTTTTTTGGTAATGTTGTTGTGGTTTTTTTGTTTATTTTTTAAACAGCCACCATGGGAAGGGGTATTGTTTGTTAACACAGCTCGTTTCTACACAGAAATAATCGAAGGGAATTGTAATGGCAGGAGACAGGGTCTACTACACAGCAGGGAAAACCCAAAAGTTATGCTTGCTTTTGCTGTTTGAAGTTGCATGCCTCCTATGTCCCTGGGAAATTATGTCTACATCCCAAGAACAGCTAATATATGATCTCTTTAACATTATTTTTATGAGATAGCATTGATTTAGCATTTACCATGTGCCAAGCATTTTATTAAGCCTTGGTATACAGTTCATTAAAAATTGTCGTTAGGGAAAGAAGGACAACCCTTGTCCCTCCTGCCTTTCATCCCAGCACCATTTTTGCTTTATGACATGCCTGTGACATTTTAGTGCTCGCAGGGGTCCTGACTTCAAAGACAAGCTCTCCTGGGTCCTCCTCAGAGCAGGACGGTCTCATGTAGGGCTCACCTCTGAGGCTGTAGGACCAAGAGCTCCCTGAGTCCACAACCCAAACCTACCTTTGCAGCCACTCCTACTGGGGTTGTGGATTAACTACTGCACTGTGTTCTCATAGAGATTTTAATACATATTTTTATATATACATATTCCCAAATGACCAAATTTGGTGTCAGGTTTTATATATAGGTCACCATAATTTATATTATGTCCCCTGGTTCAATTAATGTTTTCCTTATACTTGTTAAGAAAAAAAAGAAATAAATGTTCATTTTTTAATTTCAAAATATTAAGGAAGTACAAATGTTTTAGGTTACACTAAAAAAAGAAGTTTTTAAAGAACTATTGTTGTTGCTGTCACAAAGCAGAGCCAGTATTCAAAAGCCAGATTTGTCTGGTTTTATGGTCCATGCTCTTTTTTAAAAACTCTTACATTATCCTGGATAGAGATTGAGCCCATCCTTTGAAGTGAGGTATCACGGGATGGAAAAACATGTACCACATGTACTCGCCATCAAATTGCTACTAACTGATCAACACGAAGGTGCTCACGTGGTAGTAATACTGGGTACCGGTCAGGTGGGAGGGTGGG
>NW_012148618.1:10736257-10818264 GCF_000956105.1 Propithecus coquereli
AATATCAGATCCTTGACTAGTCACTGCTTATAAGAAAATAATTTAAAACAAAACAACAACAAAACTTCAAAACTAACCCAGTGGTTGTATTCAGAGCTTTTGACCTTTTCTAAGAACAACTCAGTAGTCTGTGTAGGCCACTTGAAAGAGACTTCAGGCCTGGCCTCACGTGGACCACACCCCCGAGCGTGCAGGAACGAAATGTGGACATGCTCCAGAGTCATCTGGCTTCTCTACCAACCAGGCCACCTCTGTCAACTCACATGCTGTGTTTAATGCTGCCTGTCTGCTGCCACCACGAGTCAGAGCGACACTTTGGCCATGAAGCCCACGCACACTGGCTCTCAACTGCAGCTCCCCTCTGGGGCCTTGGGGTGGAGGGCAACTCCTCACGCTACGGCAGCTGCAGGAAGCGCTGAGTGACATCACCTCCCCCTAAGCCAAGAAGCCTCCACAAGGTCAGGCCTGGAGCAGCCATCTTTGGACAGAAAACACACAAATAATCTACCTCTTTCCGCCCTGGAGAATAAGCTCACAACCCCGGGGAGCCCGGCTCTATGTGTGTGTCAGGTGATGTCAGGGTTAGTGTCCTGGCATTTTGACACTCTGCAGGTGCTTCATTCATGGAACACCACCCAGCCCATACCAGATGGCGGCGTGGGAGATGGACACTCAGCGCTAGACCTTCCCTCACTTTAAGTTATAAGGCCTTTGGGGGACAGACTCGCCCACTTTCTTGGACTGCATTATATGGATGGTGAGCCAGCCAGAATGGGATAGATACTGGGGCAGGGCGGGGATGGAGAGAGCTTCTCTAGAGATTTCTCTACAAATAAAAATTCTTGGCTCTCACTTCTCCCATCAACTGTTATTATCTGGTTCATGGAAAATCCTGCATTGCTGGTCATACATGGGAATGGAGTGGAACAGTTCGAAGAAAGCTGATTTGCTCCCTGCAAGGTGAGCAAAACTATATAGAACAGGAAAGAAGCCCATGCAATGAGCTGGGTAACCTGATACCTGTCCTGCGTCCCCCTATTCTCTACCCTGCTTTGTCCAAAGCCAAGAGGAAAAAAGAGTTCAAAATCAGCCTGTATTTTAGCTCCATGAAAAATGAAATGTTCTGTTGTTCTTCAACTGCTGATGTAGTTGGCCTGACTGCACCCTGCTTGCTCAACACAGATAAGAAATGGGCACAAATAAAATTAGGGTGTTTCTTAGAACCCCTCAAAAGAAAAAGAAAAGGTGCTAGTTTGATACTCCTGTTTAAATTGCCTATTATTGCCTCATTTGAATCTTTTGAAGGTCAAGCTCTTTCTGTACCAGGAGGTGTCTGTTTATCTGCCTGATGACAGATGAGGCATCAGGGACACTCACATGGGTACCATAGAAAGACAGTAGACGTTCCTATGCACGTTCCTACGAACCTTGAATTCCAGCATCTCATCTGATGCCTGAAGCTGACTGAGGTGGCTCTTTAAGGAAAGGAAGCAGACAAGGAAGATGAGGAAAGAAAGGAGGAGAGATGGAAAGAGCAAATGGAAATAGGGAGTAGGGGAATAAAGGAAGGAAGGAAAGCAGGGAAGAAGAAAGGGGAGAATGGAGAGAGGAAAGGAAGAGAAGAAAACTTGAGCTAGTCAGGAGCCCATTGGAGTTTATAAATAAACCACAGAAATAATGCAGCCTGATTGTTCTGAAAATGAAAGAGAAAGAGAAAGGCTTGCTGCTTTTCCTACCCGCCGTCTCGGTCAGCCTCAAGACGGGGAACTGGCAGCAGTCAGGGGCTTCAGCCCGCGGCCCCAGCATCTGTGAGTCCCGGGCTGCCCCACATGCGGAGGGACCCCGGCAGGGCCAGCTGTGGGCGTCCACACTGTCCTTGCTGCTGCTCAGGAATGTCCCTGGAGGAAGTTGGTCCACTGCAAGGTCATTCTCTTCAGGATTTGATGAACAATCCTCAGAAGAACGCAGGGGCACCCGAGGTTTGGATCCTGACTCCACAAACAATATGCCAGCAAGTTTATTTTTCCTCTTGAGGCTTAGCATGTCCTCAGGAAACTTCAGAAAAGAGTGGCTTCCTAGGGAAGGTTTCTGCCTGTGAGGGACACGGTCCCTTCGTGGCACACAAATGCCTGCGCCAGAACAGAGGAAAATGCCTGGACTCGAACCAAAGAGGTGTCTCTGCCTGCTGTTAGCAGCTGGCTCCTGGCAGAACTGGGAAGGGCTGAGGGCAAGAATCTGAATCCCTTCTCCTCACCCTGTGGGGCCGGCATTGCCTTTGTCTACCAGCGCCCATTAGGCACAGCCTTCCACCAGCTCCTCCGTGCTGCGGTAGTCCCCGAGCATGTCCGGCCCCATGGTCTTCTCTCGTGACAGCTCCAGGCTCTCCCTTCACTTTTCTCATCACCACGCCTGAGCAACACAGCTCCACTCCCGGGACCTCATCCAGCTGCTGACTTGAGAGGGCACTTTGAGCAGCTGCTGTTACAGTGGAGTCAGACGGCCAGGGCTCAAATTCCAGCTCTGCCATTACTTGCTGGTGACCTTGGGAAAGTAACTTAACCTCTCTGAGACTCAGTCTCCCCATGTCTGAAGTGGTGATAACAATAACAGCATTGTTAGGAGGATTGAATTGTGTCATCCTTTTGAGAGCAAAGACTGCTTTATCCACCAGTGTTTAGCCTACAGAAAGCACTGTGTAAATAGTTATTGAATACATGCAAAATGCTTCACACAGTGTTTAGACCATAGAAGGCTGCAGTAAGTGGATAATGTTATCTCCCTTCTCTTTGTTTTCTGCTTCTCAACGCCTCCTGTGGAGGAGCTTATTTTGGCCCTTGTATCGGTCAGGGTCCCGGCAGGAAACAGATGGTGTGTTTCGACTGACGAGATCTCCACGAAGGAGCCATCTTCAGGGGTGACTGAGGGAACCAACAGGGGTGGGCAGGCACTCTGTAAGTAGCCACAGCAGAAAGGTGCCAACTCCCCCAGACCTGGAGGGCTAGGGAGGGGAGCTGCCACCAGAGCTTTGAGAGAGCACCACCCCTGAGAGGGTCCAGAGGGTCCAACCCCTTCAAGGGAGGAGTGGAGCAGAGTGGGAGAGGAGAGAATCGACATCCACCACCTTCTCCTCCCTCCCTCTGATCTCTTGCTGGTGCCTCCAATGGCCAAACCCAGTGTCCACTAATGAGGCCCTTTGTGTCAGCTTCCACAGAGCAGAGCAGAGCAGAGTGGGCTGGGTCTAGCGGTGCAAATGGAGAAAATTTAAGATGGCCATTGAACCTCCACGGGATTTATGTTAATAGGCATCTTTCCCAATCTACCTAGGCTCTTCAACAGGCTTGCACTACAAAAGACAAGATCTCCTCAAAAAAGCTCAGATCAACAGGAAAGTTTGTATTCAAAGATGATATGAACAGGTATTTCACCTTGTATTTCTTCCTGTTGGGAGAGTCTAAACATCTGGGACCCAGCTGTTCCATGGAGTTGATTCCACAGCTGTATCCACCTTTGCTGCCCTTCCTCACACTGCAAATTTCTACATGTAAAATCTAGCAATGGATACAGGCACTTGCTGTGCTTTGAAAAAAGTAAAAGTTGAATCCAGGCATGACTAACCTATAGATAAATTTGTTTTTAATGTCTGAAAAATATGGGTAATTTTTTAATAAATAATCATTAAAATCTACCCACATTCTCATATCATCCTTGTATTGCTTACTGTATTTGTAATAAGATTCAAAAAAAAAAAAAAACCCAGGGTGGAAGAACTAAATTAGTTTACTTTTGAAGTGCTGGCATATTTGTGGCAGGGAATAAGCTGTGTGGGCAAATTCAAAACCAGCTCTGCAGGGACCACCTGGTCTTTGAAGGCCAGCATTCGCTTTCCCAACACTGCACAGCTAGGGTTGGGTGCACATCCTGCTAACTGGCAGCGAGCCCCACTGCCCAACAGCTGCCCAGAGGCCCGACGCCTTCCCTGGGCATGGAACACAGTGCTGATATCTGAACACTAGCTCTCTTCAGGGTCAGCATCATCTGTTAAGGATATGCAAAGATGCATACAGCAAGACAATAACCATGTTAAAATAGTTATACTCATAGTGAGGTATGGTTTGTTCTTTGCAGACCCTGCCTCAATCTAGTTACCTGATCCTAAGAAAATTACAGTGTTTAGAACTGGAAGGAAGCAATGAAGATAATGATGAGGCTAGCCAAGAATTTTGCAGCATTCATTTTGTTCTAAAAACTACACAAAGTGCTCACATAGATTATCTCAAACCCTTGTCTCCCCCTCAAATAAGCATATGTCATAGATTTTATTTTATAGATGAGGGAAACAAAGCCAAGTTCTATTAAGTTACTTGCCCAAGATAACAAAGTTGGTGAGTGGAAGATCTGGGATTGGAACTCAAGCAATCTAACTCCAGATTGAACTTTTCACCACTGGACAATTCTGCCTCTGATTATGTCCTTTAAATATTTACAGAGGAAGGAAAAAATGGGAGAGCCTGCACTTTCCAAGTGAAGAGCAGCTTGCTTCAGAGAGTGGAGTAAGTGAATGTTTCCCTCCACTTTCTGCTTTTTTTCTCTTTACCTGATTTTATTTAGGAGTCAATCTATTAATTTTATAATGGAAAATAGAAACTTTCTATCAAAAATCCATTTGGGGAGTCTGGTTGTATTATGGAAACATGAGTCTCCTATAGACTATCTCTTCCACAGATGACAACTACAAACCACATATAGAGTAGAGGCCAAGAATAGATCCACACATATATAGTCAATGGATTGTTCAACAAAGGTGCCAGGGCAATTCAATGAAAAGAGCATAGCCTTTCCGACAAAGGGCAACACATCAATGAGACAGCCATAGGTGGAAAAATGAATATTGACCCTTACCTCTCACCATGTGCAAAAAGTGATTTAAAATAGGCCTGGCGCGGTGGTAATCCTAGCACTCTGGGAGGCCGAGGCGGGCGGATTGTTTGAGCTCAGGAGTTCGAAACCAGCTTGAGCAAGAGCGAGACCCCGTCTCTACTAAAAATACAAAGAAATTAATCAGACAACTAAAAATATATAGAAAAAATTAGCCGGGCATGGTGGCGCATGCCTGTAGTCCCAGCTACTTGGGAGGCTGAGGCAGAAGGATCGCTTGAGCCCAGGAGTTTGAGGTTGCTGTGAGCTAGGATGACGCCACGGCACTCTAGCCCAGCCAAAAAGAGTGAGATTTTGTCTCAAAAAAAAAAAAAAAGTGATTTAAAATAGATCATAGACATCCATGTAACATCTAAGATTATAAAACTTCTAAAAGAAGATAAAGGAGAAAAGCTTTAGGTAAAATAAAAGAGTGGGCAAAGTTTTCTTAGAAAATGAAAATAATAGACCATTTCTTTAAATGTTTTTTGACCAATGCTATTTTATCACAATTAAAAACTTTTATTCTTTGAAAAATATAATACCATTAAGAAAACGTATAGGCAAGCCACTGCCTGGACAAAATATTCTGACAAAGGACTTGTACCCAAAATATATAAAAAACTCTTACAACTCAATATTAAGATAAGCAACCTATTTTCTTTGGTGGGCAAAAAATTGAACAGATACACCAAAAAAGAATATAAAAAAGTATCTGTGAAGGGCCAAAAACACGTACAAAGATGTTCCACATCATCAGTCACCAGGGAAATGTAAATGAAAACGACAATGAGACACCACTCCACATCCATCAGAAGGGCTTGAATTAAAAAGCCTGACCATACCAAGTGTTGGCGAGGATGCAGAGCAACTGGAACTCTCATACACTACTGGAAGAAATATCGAATGATACAAAATTTTTGAAAAACAGTTCAACAGATTCTTTAAAAGCTAAACATGAAGCTACCATATGACCCTGCCATTCTACAACACATAAATAAAAACACATGTCCACACAAAGACTTGCACATGAATGTTCATAGCAGATTTATGTGCAACAACCAAAAACTGGAAACAACCTAAATGTCCATCAACAGGTAAACAGATAAATTGTGATATACCTACAATAACACTACAATACCAGCATTAAATGGAACAAACTATTGAGATAAACAACAATATGGATGAATCTCAAAATCATCAATCTGTGTAAAAGAAGATAAACCCCTCCCTCAAAATAAAATACAGACCGTTGGATTCCATTTATATAAAATTCTAGAAAGTGCAAACTAATATGTAGTAGCAAAAAGTGGATCAGTCGTTGCCTGGAAATGAGGGTGGAGGGAGAGATGGCTCACAAAGGGGCATGAGGGGTCTTTTGAGAGAGGTGGAAATGTGGGCTATAACTATTGATTGTGGTGGTTTCAGAGCATGTACATTTCTCAAAGCTCATCAAATTGTACACTTCAAATATATGCAGTTGTCCATCTGCAAAGTTGCTTAAAAAAAAAAAACCTTTTCTGCTGACCTCCTGGTCTTGGGAACTAGACAGCAAACGTAGCCTCAGCACCCAGTCTTCTGGTTTGCTCTTCCTCTAACGGTAATATTTGGGCTTATCACGGCAGTTTTGACTCTCCACTCTGGGCAGCCCCTTTTTTTTCCTGCTCTTTCCTTTATAACTTCTTCTTTCATTTGCACAGCCCTTTGATTTTCTCTTCAAAGCTTTTACTGTAGTGCAGCCACATGCATGCATTTAACTTACAAGAATTCAAGTATACACATACAGAGCAATAAAGAAAAGCAATTACAGTATTTACAAGAAAGAGAGAAACAGTGTACACACTGCAGGGGGTTCCACCTGCCATTTCATCCCAAGAGTCCAGGACAGGTGATGTATCTGTGCTTTTCTTCCAGCTGGTCCCATGGCTCATATGGCTCTCATTTTAAGAGAACCTCCTTATTTGAAGTGAAATTCTACTGTTTAAAACAGACCTTTTTTTGTACAACACAGACTTTAAATGCAAACTGAGTGCTTCATCTTATACTCAACTGAAGAAACAATGATCTGTCCCAGCAATGGAAAAATGCTGGTGTGTTGGACTTATTAAGAGACAAAATAGTTGTCTCCTACACAGAATCTTACCATTCATAAGGATCATTTTACTCTAGCTGGTTTTTATCATACATGCGGATTTTTGAACCCCCATGTAAGACAAAGTTTGCTGTATCTTTCAGGGTATTCAGAACAACCCCATGAGGTGACCAGGGCAAGTATTATTATCCACACTTGACAGAGGAGGAAACAGAGCCTCCGTGAGATTGTGACTTGCTATTACACAGCTAATAAGGAATAGCCTCATGGCAAGAACCCAGCTCTTCCTTAAACTGTATCACCATATCCACATGTTGCCATTTTGCTGTGGGGAACCTGCGGCCTTCTGATTTCAAGATTGTTCTTTTTTAAGCACCAAAGGAGGCAAGAAAAGCTTCATCTTTCTCTGCTGCATCCCTTTTAATAAAAGGATTAGTTCTGTAAAATTTGGATCAGTCAAAAGGCTGTACTTAAGGACCTAGAAGGACACATGTGGCCTTAGGGCCTCACATTCCCCACGCCTCGAAGGCCCAGATTTGCCCTGGGTCTCAAGGAGAATTTTCACAGCAAAGATAACTTATTTTCACAATGGAAGTGGAAAATCTGGCTAATAACTCCTGGCTCTTTCTTAATATTGTCTTCTCTCTTCACTATGAAGGAAAATACGTTAAGCCAAATATGGCAGCCTTGTGAATCTTGCCTCCCAATCACAATTTAAATTTACTTTAATTGACAACTGTCCATTATCCAAGTCTTAGGAAGAAGGGACACAGATGAGGCCAAATTCTGATGATATGATTCCACAAACTCAGAGGAAACAATATCCCAGAGAGAGTCTCCAATCTGCCCAGAGGGAAGGGAAAGGCTCTAGTACATGTCTAAAAGGCTAAAGGGCTGGGAGGTTTCAACTAAAACATGGAAAAAAACCTTTCTTTTGGGGATCTTAGAGCACTTCTGCATGGAGAGGTGAAGAAGTTGGATAAAATGACCTAAAAGGATAACTGTCACTCTAAAAGTCTAAAAACAATCTGTGCCCAATCCATCAACCAACACATCTGTTGCCACTAGGAATCATTTTTCAAAGAGTGGCAAAGATGACAGGGACTCTAGCCACTGCCCAAATCTCCACTGACAGGACCTCAGCACCAAACCAATTAAGACTTAACAAGTGTCACTGTCCCAGATGTGACGACTAGGATAGAAACCGTTTCCTGTCTGACCCAGAGTGGATGCTAAGAGACTGGGCACCCCAATTAGGATGTATACACTTGAGGGGAGAGAGAATATATCCTCAGAGCTATATTTTCTATAGGGACAGGTTCTCATCCATAATGAATTTCCATCCTGTAAGAAAATATGAGAGTTTAGCATGGCAAATTCATACATATAACTCCACAAATCTGGTAGCAATGTCAATTCCCCTGGCTGAGGTTGTAGATCTAACCTATGCTCTAAGTTTGGGGCTACAATGCTTATGCTCACCAGTTCCCTCACTAAGCCCAGCTGCAGTGTAGAGAAAGGTTGCAAGAATTAGGGGAAATCAGAGCTCCTGAGCTCTCCTAGGTCAGTCAGAAATGCATTGAGTGACTATCAAGGGAGATGCACAGCACAGAATGCTAATTTCTTTTGTTTGGTTGTACCTGCACTTCAAAACAAGAAGGGAAGCCCAGACACATTCTGAGCCTGGCACTTTGGGCTATTGTTTACAAAGTCTCATCCTATAGGCACCAGCTGGAGGTTTGGTCTGTGAATTTCGTTTGGTTGCACTGTTGTCTTTTTAAACCAAGAAATCGTTCTGCCTCTACGTCCAATTTCCTCCCTTCTGGTCCAGTAGCAACCCAGGACCATAACAAACAGGCTTCTAATGCTCTACAGATGAAGGAATGTCAGGAACATAAACAAATTTGCTCTCTCCTGTTGCATTCCTTTCCTTAAGGGAAGAAAGTAAGAGAGGAAGACTTAGAACTAAACACAGAAATTTTCCAACAACACTTATCTTGCCAGCTCCTGCCGAGGATCACTGGCTTTGAAAATGCTCTTTCTTCTCTTCAGGCCTGAGTTCAGAATGGCTTTTATGCAATGCCTGCTCTCTGCAGAGCTGCCATAGCATTTTTTCAGCTGTTTTCCAATTGCCTGAAAGGAGCATAGAGCAAAATGCCTTGGCTAGGTGGAAGGAACAGAGGAAAATAGAGCAGAATTGTTTCTTCCTCAAATGTATTTAAAAAAAAAAAAAACCTTTCTCTAGGGCATAGACTGCTTGATTTCTCATAGAGTCTTGGTTGCAGAACCTTTGGGGATGGTTCTCTGAATAGGAGTGAATTGCACCGGGTTTGAACCACTGAAAGCCACACCCTTAGAAAGGGTAGACCCAAGAAGGGCCAGCACCAAGAACTTCAACCACTGGTAGAAGTAGTTGGAGGGCAGTGTCATTTTGCCAAATGTGTTGTTTTCTCCGAAGTCTAAAGCACTGAGTGCATACGTGGAGAAAATGAGGCACAAATATAGCTCAGTGATTGTCCTTATTGTGTCAATCCTGGAGCCAACACAAGACCCCATGTCTTCTAGGCTACCAGAACAAACTTTTTTTTTAATTTATTTTTTAATTTCAGAATATTATGGAGGTAAAAACACTTTGGTTATATATATTGCCTTGCCTTTGTATTGCCCGAGTCAGAGCTACACGCCTGCCAATTCCCCAGACAGTGTGTACCACACTCATTAGGTGTGAATTTACACATCCCTTCCATCCCCCTCCCCCCTGCTTGACATCAATGAATGTCACTTCCATATGGCACATAAGTGTTGATCAGTTAGCCCTCCCAATAGGCTTCTGGGACAGGACACTCACAAGTTTATCTGGGAGAGTATCCTGTCCCAGAAACCTCTTGGAAGGCGGGTATTCTATATAAGGCATTTTTACATTCCAGAGGCAAAATATTCATGATCCACTCTCATGATCCATTTTCAGTGGTTTGTCATTTGCTAAAGCATGAATTTTAATCCTGCTCCCTGCTCAGGGGGTGTATCAGAATGAGGCTCCAGGTAGAGAGTGAGTCCGGCCCAGCAATAGCAGCTGCCCCAACACAGCTTTACTGGTCTCCATTTGTCCTCACCCAGCAAATCAATTGGGGAATGTGGCGATCGGGGACTCATGCGTGTTGGGAAGCTGCTGGGTCGCATACTTTCATTCTGTTTCATGATGCCCTAGTTAAGAGTTGACTTCGTCCTCATGTCTCGGTCTGGATTAGACTGATTTGCCACTTACAGAGGATGAGCACCAGGCAGGAGTCTCTCGGCAGCACCTCCTGCCAGCCGACCAGCAGCAGGCAGAATCCATCCCCAGGTGTCTACCTGTCACCACTGGGCAGGGGTGAGAAGTATGTAGCTGCCTTTTCTTTTTCCATGACAGCATGGTTCTTTGTCTCACTTTCATCTCTCTGCCATCTCACAGTGCTCTTTTAAAATGAGATATATTCAGCAGCATTATCAAATAAAGGCTGGCAACGAAACTCAAGAATTGTGTGCTTCTTCAATTTAATTTAGATCTCTAATGTCTCGAGATTAAAAATCTATTTTAAATTTTTTGTAATACAAATTACATTCGGATTGTGGAGGCACCCTTTATAAGTTTATGCCGTCAGTATATTTATTTCTGAATGCCTAAATGTATGCACAAGAGCCCCAACTACCTGGGAAATGAGGCCTCCCTGGAAAAATTCACCAGAGCATGGGTAGAGTGCTTGGAATTTATTTCATAAAGAAACTCTTTCATTTGATGAAATGATTTAAATGTGACTGTGGTCACAATGGTGGGTGGAAAAAGCCACTTTCAAATTAGAGAGATGAGTTTACTGCCTGTGAAGGAATAGCTTTTCAGCAAAATCTCTGCTATTCCAAAATCAAAATCATTTAAATGGGTTCAATATTCAGCTCTATGTCTGTTTCCATTGCCTATATGAAAAGACATTTTTGGTTCATAGGTCAGTGAATGTGACAGCTTGAACGCTAAGTCAGGAAATAAGAAACTTTATTAGAAGAGAGGTAATTAATGTTTTTAATTAATGCTTACACATGTTGGAAGCAAGGAAAGGGCTTACAGTCTCATTCCAAAGCCCATGCACCTGACCATTCCACCCAGCACATGCTTGTCACACGTGAGGTTGCTCTGTAGAAGTTAGGACCCATCCCTCTTTACCCTTTCTCATCAAAGGAGACTAGACTTTCAGAGTCTCTATCAAGAATAATAAATAATGATTGTGCTTCAGTTTTGCAGGACCTGTGCTAGACCCTGGGATGCAGAGGTGAAAAGATGCATTCCTAAGGATCTTAAAGCCTCTAAAGCAGCTGTCCAAATAGACAACTTGCGATGCAAGGCAGCCTGAACCAAGGGCACACAGAGATGCAGGCAGAGACCCTCCGAAAAGGGGAGAGGCACCTGATGGCTTTCTGGAGGAAGGTTTGTGCCCTTAAAGAAGGGAGAAGCACAGGCAAAGGGCAGCACTGCAGAGGAGACTCGTGGTGGGCTGGCAATTTGGTGATTTGAACAGCGGCAGTTGTTGGAAGGCGCACAGTGGATTGAGGAAACAAGCAGACCAGTTCAGCAGGATGAAAGAGTTCATAAATAACAGGCTAGGAGGTGAGGGCAAAGAGGCGAGCAAAGGCACAGCCTGCAGAACTCATGAAAGCTGGGCTTGTGCGTACCAAGTGTAAACCAGATGCCACTTTATTAAACTTTCATCAGCCTTCTGTCAGTGTTAATGCAGGAAATACTGGTGGAGTATTCCATTTCTTTGTTTTTTCTATTTGCTTGTTTTGGGGTTTTGAATTGCACACAGACTTTCCCTTCAGGTCTCCACTGTTTGAACTTGATATGGTAAGCAATTAGGAAAAACAGACGAGATTAGAGGTTGTGTAGCTGCTACCAAAGAATAGAATAGGAATGCCAAGGCCTTAATCTCAGGATAAGGCAGCAACATAACTTCCAACAGGTAAATTTAAAAAAAAAAAAAGTACTAATTTTTCTTGACTACCTGAAGAACAGATCTAATTATGTTTCTATTTTAAGTTGGTATTTTTACCCATTCGATGTTTAACTGATCACTTTGTTCTGGTCCTGAAAGAAACACCTAGTGGACAAGGCAGCTGCCATATTGGTGTGAAAATATCATACTCTTATTTCTGGAGAATTCGCTAATTCACGACAGGCCTCACTGTGTGTGCCATTTGCTCAGCACTATAGTTTCTTGGGTCAGGTTTGGGTCTCAATCTTCCAGGTCCCAAGACCTCCTGTGCAATGTCTTGATCAAAATTATACCTTTTTCTCTACATAGCCTATTGTCTAATATTTAAAGAACTCGTTGGTCTTCTTCCACAAACTGCTTTCTTAGACCATGCCTACCCCAAGGAAGAAAACTTTACACCTTATTCTCTGTGGCTACCAACTGGTCAGAGGTAATGTTTACTACTGGAAACATTGTTTTTTAATTCTCCACAACACCCCTAGAATATAGAAACAAATATTCAGATTTGACAGATGTGATATCAGGCTTAGAGCAATAAAGTCATTTGATTTGACTAAGCTCAATTACCTAGTAATCGACAGAGTGGAAATTCCAAAGCTCTCAACCACACTGACAGAAAACTACCCCAACGGAGGTGGAAAGCTGTAAAGAAGTGATTCTCAGGGCAGGATTTCTGGCTCCTCTGCATCAGGATGACAGAGGATTCCTGTTAAAACTCAGATTTCTGGTCCAGGATGTCTGAAGCTAAAGCATCTGTCCTATTTCTTCTATAAAGGAAGGAGGCCTAACTTGGGAGGCAGATCTGGGTCTGTTCCTAACTCTTCCTCTAACCATGCTATGACCCTGGGCTAATCACTTGACATCTTGGAACCTTAGTTCAAGTTCAGCATCAGTAAAATCTCACTGTGGGGAGAGCGAATGATTGCTAACATGTCATCCTATGCCAAATTTTTCTGAGTTTCCATCCTCTCCTCCTTTAATTAAGCTCCAGAGACTCTATTAAGTGGTTTCAGCATTACCTTCTTCTCCAGCAAGACTCAGAAGGAAGGTTTGGAAGGCTCTAAAGCCACAGAAGTGCTGTGCAGAGAAGCAGCTTAAGCCCAGGTCACAGTGGAGGGAGCTGGGCTCCCGAAGAACAAATGTACCTTGGATGGCCAGATGTGGCTGCACAGTCATGACCTCCAAGGGCACCCAACATCTGGCAACCATCCTCAGGGAGAGAATTTCCAAAGTCCATTCTTAAAAGATGCCCAGCCCTAGCCTCCTGTTAAGAGGCCAGGTTCTGAGCCCCAGGGATGATGGATGTGCTCTTTAGACAAAACTTTTGGACTTACAGTGTGGCTGACTAGAAGAATTTCCTGACTTTGAGAAAAGCTTTTGCACCTGTTATGAAAGGTAGGCTGGTGTGTGTCACGCTGTCACAATATCCCTTCTGTGAACTTCAGAAAGCTGGAAAAGCGTTGTTTCAGACATGGGGGCAAGCAGAGGACTGGGGCCTGTGGTCCTGCCAGCCTGGTTTAGAAATGGGAAAGGCCTGATCTGATCAAGGCAGAACCTGGAGTAAGTGGAAATGCATTCAGAGCCAGGACAATAATAAATCATTTTCTTCTTCTTGGAGAGACCTGGAACCATATGTCTTTCTTCAAATGGAAGGGAAATTCTCCTTCTAGCCCCTTCCAAATTATTTTGTTCAAAACATATGAAAGGCATCAATCTCTACTCCTACTCCCAACTCTCAAAGCTTCTAAAGGGAGGTTTCACTATTCAATACCAAGACTACCCAGTACTACCAGGAGAGCCAACTACTAGGATTTGGAGGACAATCAGGGGGGAAAAAGAAGGCAATTCCTCCTATACAATACAACTTGGGTTTGACCTGTGCAGGTCCACTTATACGTGAATTTTTTTCAGTAAAAGTTACATGGAATGTGCCTGCCTCTCCTACCTCCCCTTCTACCTCTCCCGCCTCTACCACTCCTGGGACAACAAGACCAATTCCTCCTCTTCCTCCTCCTCCTCCTCAGCCTACTCAATGCGAAGACCATAGGATGAAGATCTTTTTGATGATCCACTTCCACTTAATGGAGAGTAAATATATTTTCTCTTCCTTATGATTTTCTTAATATCATTTCCTTTTCTCTATCTTACTGTATTGTAAGAATACAGTATATAATAAATATCACACACAAAATATGTGTTAATCGATTGCTTATGTTATTGGTTAAGGCTTCTGGTCAACAGTAAGCTATCAGTAGTTAAATTTGGGGGAGTTGAAAGTTATACTCAGATTTTTTGCTGCACAGGAAGTCAAGGGTCAACTGAATTAGCTCACTAAGGCTATCATACCAAGGTACCATAAATTGGGTGGCTTAAACAACAGAAATTTATTGTCTCAGTTCTGGAGGCTAAACGTCCAAAATCAAGGTATCCACAGAGTTGATTTCTTCTGAGAGCCATGAGGAAAGAAGCTGTTCCGGGCCTCTCTCTTGGCTGTCGATGGCTTTCTTCTCCATGTGTCTTCACATCACCTTTCTACTATGTGAGTCTCTGTGCCCAAAATTTCCCCCTTGCACCCCTTTTCATGAGGACACCAGTCATATTGGATTAGGGCCCATCCCAAGGACCTCATGTTAACTTGCTCACCTCTGCAAAGATCCTGTGTCCAACAGGCTCACATTCTGAGGTCCTGGGAGTTAGGACTCCAACATATCTCTCTGGGGGAGAACACAATTAAACCTATAGCATCTATCTTTTCACAAAAGCTAGTTCCGTGGTTCTGAAGGAGAGGAAAAACGGCAGAATGAATGCTTGTTCATGAGCAAGGCACACTGGGGAATGGGGGAGGGGATTAAATCAGAGAGAGTGGGACAGGCTCTAGAAGCCAGTGGGGTAGAAGGTCCTGTGCAGCATACTGATGGAATGGGAAGGCTCTGGGTTCCCACAAAGGGCTGGATTGTCTGAGTGTCTTTCATACTGCCGTAACAGAATAATTGAGACTGGGTAATTTATAAAGAATGAAATTTATTTCTCACAGCTCTGGGCACTGACAAATCTAAGACGAAGGCGCCAGCAGGTTTGGTGTCTGGTAAGGGCCCAGTCTCTGCTTCTAGGATGGGGCCCTGACTGCTGCCTCCTCCAGAGGAGAGGAACACTATTCCTCCCGTGGCAGCGGAGTGGAAGAGCAAACCCAGTCCCACAAGCCCTATTTAGAGCAGCATCAATCCATTCATGGCATTAATGCCCTAAACACTTCCCATTATGCCCCATTTCCAACATTGCTGCCTTGGGGATTAAGTTGTAACCTATGAATTTTGGAGGATACGCAAACATTCAGATCACAGCATAGATGAATGGACTTCATCCATGGGCAGCCCTCAAATGCTGGAAGGGCCAGCTGTGGTGAGCAGGCTCTGCACAGGGACCCTGGGACCAAATCCATCCACAGCCGGCTGAGGAGAGCAGAGGGACAACAGAGGTTAAAGGGAGCCTGCACGCATGTGTGTGGGGGGCCCCTCTCACCCCCATGAATGAGGCCCTATAACCAGCTTCTCGGAGAGGGAAAAAAAAGGCCAGGATAGAAATCACAAAGTCTGAGAATTTACCCCAAGAGATGTTTCTCCAAAGTGACCGTTTTAAACTGAAAGACACTTTAAAGGCAGAAGAGTCTGATATGCTTTAATTGGCAAGTTGAAACACTAGGCACGTGTTTTCTACCCACCTGGGTGAGGATGCTGGAGCAAGATTAGATTCATTAAAGAAAATAAAAGTTGCATCTTCTTTGCACATCCAATTAATAATACAAAGTTGTCAACCCCTGCTCCTTACTACAGAGGGAAATGGAGTTATAGAGAACAAGTGAGGGATTGTTTTAGGGAGCAGTAAAAATCTAAGCCCTGACCAGAGGTGGGGATGAAATCAAGAATGAGATGAACACTGGGACGAGAAATATCTGCACAGATGTTAGACTGGGTTTCAGCATAGCTGAGAAGATGACGTTGCTATGCCCAAAACTGACCCATTGTAACTGGGGCTGAAAATAACCCTTGGCTTGCTCCATGTCTGTGTTGTGGATTACCGCTTCCACGTTTGGGCTGACTCTCCTTATAGATGTGGAACCTCTGGACCCAGCGGTTCAAGCCCCTGCCTCTCACATCCACCTGCTCCAGCGCACACCCAGGACTAGATTTGTCATCATCAACCAGCTTTTTTTAGGGTTTCTGTTGAGCAGGCCATTGTGTTTTATGTCCCAGAGCCTCAAGGACTCAGACCAGAGCAGGAGCAGAGGAAGTCTTTCTCCCTCCCTCCTTCTCTTTCTCTCTCTCTTATCTGGGATCTGCTCTTTTTCCAGGCCCAGCAGAATGACTGAGCCCTCCCTGAAGCTCCCGCCGGCCTTCCAGATCTTTCTAACTCTGCCCCTCCTTCATCACTTAGGAGCAAGCAAGCACCCCAGCTTACTGGTAATGCTCCCGTAGCATTTCCAGCATGTTGCTACTCAAATCTCAAGCTGTGGTCCCAGACCAGCAGCCTCAGCATCACCTGGATGCTTATTAGAAACACAGGCTCCTCTACAGACCTACTGAACCAGGATCTGCATTTCAGCAAGACCCCAGCTGAGTGTGAGAGCCAAGTTTGAAAAGCACTGCTACGACAGATTTGTCAAACGGTGGAAGTGGAATCACCTGGAGAGTTTTAAAAACTACTGATACTGAGGTCCCACCTCCCAAAATGCTCACCTGACATAGGGTATGACCAAGGCCTTAAGAGTCTTAAAAGCTCCTTAGATGATTCTACTGGGGAAGACAGCTTGAAAACCACTGCTTGACATCTTTCTCCAACTGGATCTTCTACTCACTCACTCACTATCCAGTTATTAAACAAAGCAATGATCAACCAAATCAACCAAATTCTAATCAACCAAATTACAAAAAGATTTTAAATGTAAGTTTGATGCTGCTAATTCTAATGAGTCCTGAGCTTATATCTCGTATCTTCCATAAAGGTGGGGGATCTGGAGACAGAAGCGACAAACACAGGCCCAGCCCAGGAACTCACAGCTTTTCGACCACAGCCTGGTATCCCCTCCAAGGGCAGAGCAAGGGCTCGTCTTTTAGTGTCTGGACAGAAGAAGAATTTTAGGGGCAATTCAGCAGATGACTAGCCTGAAGGGCACATTGCTGTCCCTAGTTAAGAATCTATAACTCCTCATGGGGGAGCTGAGCTCTTTTCCTCCTCCTGGATCAAAGCCCAGTAGGTGATGCACTTTGGATGAACACACTTAACACCAGCGAACTCTAATCACATGAGCACTAGCCCAACCTGGGCCCCCTCCAAGAATGACAACACCAGTTGGCAGGAGGCTGGGATAGCCAGCCACCATCTATGGAGAAGGAAGCCAGGGAAGCTGGCCAAAGGGACTCTGCTTACATCACAAAAAAGGCCAAGGAGGAGGACGGGATGCCCCAGCCCAGGGTTTTCTGCATGTGAAATCTACTAGGCCACAGGATTCCTCGTTTCTTAAGGAATGGGCTGCCTGACTGGGGCCTTCCCAGATTTTTGGACCTGTGTAGGGTTAACACTTTATATGGAAATTGGCTTACATTACAATCTGAGTAGTTTAATTTACTTATAAAGAGAATTTGCCCCAGAATGGGTATCTGAAGGAACTGATAGACATAGGAGATCTGTCTCCTGGTATCTTTTCCAAAAGTACAGATTCTCATCTGCCAGGTACACCTGGGTGAAAGAAGAGAGGCAATGCTTCAAAGCAGCTGTACACCTTAAATAAGTCAACTCCCAGATCTGGGCCTCAGTGTCCCCAATATTTAAAATAGAGGGACTCATTTTCAATGATATGTAAGGGGCACCTTCCTATTTAAACATTCTATGGTCCTACCTAAAGGATGAGGCTTTGATTTTAAAAACTTGGAATAACTGCTACAATCCTAAAATTTGATGACATGGTTTTTCATGATTGGAATTTGGTCCATATGCCCATCAACTGGGAATGTGTAGAAAATTCCAGAGAGGATGTAAGAGGAGATAATACAGGCAGGATGGGGTATCACCTGCCCCGACGAGGTTTCTGATGTTCTCGTTTTGTTCCATTTCGTTGAGCAGCAAAGATGAATGAATGCTTTGAGCCCACACTAATCAGGCTTTCACCACCACCTCTCTACCAAAATATGCCCTTCCCAAGCCCAAGGTCACCAACAGCTTCACGTTGTTAGAACCCGTGGCCGAGCTACCCTCACCTGACCACACCTCTCAGCAGCATCCCTTGCAGTTGACCTCTCCCTATCCTGGAACACTGTCTTCCTCTGGCTTCCAGGACACCCCTCATGCCTGAGTTTCTTCCTACTTCTCTGACTGTTCCTTGCAGGTCTCCTTGGCTGGTTACTCCCCATCTCCCTAAAGACTTAAGGTTATAATGCCCCTAGTCTTTTGACCTCTTTTCTTTCTCTAGCCACTCCCCTGGTGATCTCATCAGTCTCATGGCTTTAAAACCACTGACGATTGCCAACATTACATCTCCAGGCCGACCTCTCCCTGCTATAGCACGCCAAGTGAGCCCGAACCAGCTGCACATGCTCAAGATGAAGAGACTTGTTTTCCTAGTGCAGTAGTGGGGAAAACCATCTCGAGGCTAGTTTTTTAAATCTGTCTTTGCAGAGGAGGATGGGTACTTGCTGCTTACTAAATAGCATGTTTTTCTAAAGTCAGAAGGAAGCTTCTGAGGAACAAGACAATACCCTATAGGTAGTTGGTCTTGTCACATGCACATTCATTAATTCATTTTATGCCCATAAATCTGAGGGAACCACTCTCTTGGGAGACCTTGTCCTTGGGGTACCTCTGACTCAACATTACGAGGAAGATAGAGTAGGATCCTTACCCTTTCATGTTTGCCAAATGAGTGAATGAATGAAACAAAGGCATAGTTCTATGCCAGTTAATAAACAAAAATCCAATTAAAGGCAATGATATATATTCAGCAATTAAATTTTGAACCCCAACTACATACAGGAATCATGGTAGGTTCTGCATGCCACTGACACAGCTGCAGGACCTTCCCAAGGCTGTGTCACAGAGGCCCTAAAATCCTTGCCCCTAAGGGTCTAAATGTTCTGGAATAAATGGGCCAGGCCATACACTATGAGAAGCAGGGACTCACCCCATCCTGAGCTGCTTCACCATCAGTGGCCCTCTGACCTCACAGGCCTGTGTGTCTCTACTTGTCTGAACACATACAATTGTTTTCTTTCAGTTGGCAGCCTTTGGAAAACAAGTACACAAGTGAGCACAGAGCAGAGAGTTTAGTCTGGGAACTATTTCTCAGAAGTCCCTTTTGAGAAAGAGCTTCTAGCCCTTCCCTGCTTTCAGGAGATGGGAGAAAGATAGGAACAGATCCACAAGGGAGGGGCCCACACTCTGGAAAACATTAACTTTGGATTTGATCACCACCCTAACGAAGCCCCAAAGCTATCACCTTTGGGTGGGTTTCTCAGACAGGGAATCCTACCAGGACTTCAGTCAACAGGCTTCCTAATCCCCTCTGGCTTGCCAAGCCACACTCCACACAAAGGTGAAGAACAACCGAGGCATTGAGACACATGTTCCCTGCAGCCAGTGGATGCGCAATGTCTGCCCACGCAGGCTGCGCTGTCATCAGCAGGCGCTAACAGAGGGGTCTGTTCTCCCTTTCTGCAGGCAGCACAGGGCGCTTCCCACCTCTGACCTGGTGGCTCAGCCAGGCCTCTGCCGAAACCCCAGGAGAGGCCCAGGCCTCCCTCACCTCCTGCTTCCTGTGCTAGGATCCGGTCGGAATGAAAGATTGTAAGGGCCCTTTCATAATGGGAATGCCTTTATAAATCTTGCCTTTATTTTGTTATAATCTCTACATTTTATTGTCCTTTTACAAAACCAAGCAGGGAAGTGCAAGGAGGAGCTGTTTTGTTTATCTGCTCTCCACTTCCCCCTACCCCTCCATTTGGAAAAGGACACAAGAAATTTTTCCCACTTCTGACTGAAGCTGCAGAAGCCTCAACCTGTTTTCAATTACTCTGTTGTACATCACGTGGTTCCACCCCTTTCTCAGTGAAAAGAAAACCATGGCTGAAGCATTGCCACTCCAGTGTGGCTCTCAGTCTTTCTGGTGGGAGCTGGCACAGATTCCAGCACAGGTAGGTCCCCGTGAAGTGTGGCTGGGGACAGAATGTGGGACCAGAGAGGAGAGGCACCCCACAGGGTTGGGATCCCTCCTTACACGCGGGAGCAGAGGGATCTGAAGTGCCATGCTGAGGGCCAGGTCCTGTGTAGCAGAAGAACAAGATGCACCAGAGGGGCAAAGTCACTGAGCTGTAGCAACCGGGCAGGGCTGAACAGGTGGTTACTCCAGCCTTTAGTGTGCATCAACAATCCATCAGCAAGCTTGTCAAAATGCAGATTCCTAGGCTCAGCCCCAGAGATTCTGATTCAGCAGCACTGTGGTGGAGACCAAGCAGAAATCTACATCTTTCTTCAGTTTCCCAGCTGATTCTCATGTAGATGGTCTCTGCACTGTCATTTGAGAAACACTGATGCAGGACAAAGGTGGTTAGACTAGAGACATTGGTCAAAGTAGTTTGTAGAGAGTATGTGCTTCCTCCAAGTACTGGGGACAAAGCCAAGGTCAGAGACTGGAGGAATGAACATGAACACCCTCATTGCTCGAAGGGTAATCACTATGGTGAACAAGCCTCAGAGGAGCATCTGGAAGCCCATTGTATGTGCAGACAGCACATACAATGGCATGGCGTATGGCAGATGGCAGATGGCACACTTCAAGTGAACCCTAAGTGCATAGTGTTCATATCACAAGTAAAGAAACAAGGCAAGGTACTAAGCCAGTGGCCTGGCCCCTCTAAATCAATAATTAATTCATTCCTTAGAATTTAGAACTACAATTTAGAACTTAAAATTTAGAACTACAATGAGTTCTCTAGAAACATAGGTCCTCTGGGGAATTCAACTTTCCCTCGGCAGAAACTGGTGAACCTGACAGTAGACACCACTCCAGTTTTGAGTCTTGCTGCCCTTGCTCTCCTCACTCCCAGCACAATGATGATTTGCAAACTCCCTCCAGCCACCCTGGATATTTAGTCATGCTCCCTGAACCAACCTCGTCCCCAACCCTGTATTCTCATGTTTTGGCATTGCCTCTGTGGGCAACAGCTCTCTGGGATTTTTCCAGCCCTAGAGGAGAATTCACACACTCATGAAGGGAGAAAGCAAACGGGTGGCTGCAAAGGGAGCAAGGGGAGATGGAAGGTAAGGGGCAGGAGACAGAGAGGAGAGCCCACGTTTTGACATCAGTGACAATCCTCCCTCTCAATTGGCATATTTCCTAATCTCGACTACTCTGTTGGGAAGGGGGAGACCAATTGTTTCTGGACTCAAATAAAGGTAATCTGTGGCTTTGATCACTCACCAAGCACAGTCTTCTACATCTTGTTGGAGCCGCATGGGAAGGCAGAGGCTCAAAAGGCAGTGAAGGGGAGTCTGAGGAGGTCGACCATTAGTGGAAGATCCTCTGTGCTCTGACCTGATCATGGCCACAGCCAGCTGCTGGAATCGCATCCTTGCTGAGCGCATCTGTAGCCCCAACACCTTTGGGGATTCAGAATCAAGGGGAACTCTGAAGTTCAGTCTCCACATGATCCCCAGCTGGCTTTGTGACCAAAAATCAAATCACATCCCTTGCAAGAGCCCATCTTCTGACCATCCCACTGCAGTGTCACTGGTGGAAGACAAATCTGATGTTCTAGGGAGTCATATAGTTTATTTCTTCTCATTTTCAACTTCTCTGCCTCTCAGACATGTGAACACGGGCACATACACACACACACAAACACACACACACACAACACAGGATTTTAAACTGCCTAAGGGCAAGAATTACCCCATATTCTACACGTTCCACAATACCTGGAAAATGCTTTTCACACAGCAGGCCTTCAAACAAATCCTGCTAATGAGCAGGATTCATAATAAATATTAAAACAAGTGACGCTGCTGAGAGTCCGAGCCATGGGAGAACCCGTGAAGGATGCCACATGCAAACATCGCGAGGGTCCCTCTCATGGAAATGTAGGGTGATGGATGTCCATCTGCCCTTAACTCACAGGCTCAAATTAATCAAACACAGAAGCTAAAAGACAGTTATCATGTCCTGTATCTCCTTAATTTTACCTCTTGCTAAGTTTCCATGACAGTGAGCATCTACGGCCAATCAGCAGCCACCCGCCAAGGTCCAGTCCTTGGAGGCTCAAGGATTTATAGCCTAGAAGTTTATAGTTTGATCAAAGAGGGTGGCAATTGCTAAGCAAGTAAGGACAGGTAAGAATTATCTATTTTGCCCACTCTACACAACTGTAGAAAAGCCACTCTTCATTTCCCCAAGGACCCCTCATGGATAAAGATTTACTGAAAGTGACCGTCTGGGGTCCCTGCTGTTTCCTTCACTCCTCATGACTCAGTCACAGCAGTTCCCTCCTTAGCAACATCTCATTATCATTGGAAATTGGCAAAGACCTTAGGAGAAGGCTCACGGGTCTCTGCCTCCTGCAAGGGAGGATGAGGGGCCTCCGGTGACACTGTTCATCTGGGCTTGTCCAAGGTCTAGGCCAGCTGGAAACCCTGGGGGAACAGAAAGTTCTCTAAGCAGGAGGGAACCAACATACCCGCACTAAAATGTAATTGTCTTCCCTGGTAAATTATGCTCTGATAGATTGTCTTTTGTGAATAGCACAACATGTTATTTCTTCCAGAAAAACACTGATTCCAAATACACTGGGGGAAAAAAGAGTTGTAGAACAAAGTCAGTCTTCAGATTCCCTAACTTTCTGTGTCCCATAAACAACTCGTGGCCTTTTCCCAGAGAGAAAAGTGTCTGTCATTTTGGCAAATCAGGTATGATATGATCTCAGAGAGAGAATAAAGTTACCTTGTCTCGAGTAAAGGCCACAAGGTCAAACATAAAGAAAAAGAACAAAGACTCTGTACTGTTGATCTGAATGGCCACCCAAATATCCCAGAGAATGAACTTTAACTTTCACAACAGAAAGGCAACCACAAGAAGTTTGGCAGCTCATGGAGAAAGTTCCTTTATGAATGTGTGGCCTGTACAGTGCTTCATCTTTACACAGAATTAACTCGGAGCCTGAAAGATGTGTGTCTTTTCCTGTTTTGTCTTAATGGCAGACTCAGGACACAGGGTACAGTTTTGCTTCTGTCTTTAGAGCTGTCCTTGCTTTGCCCTCCAAGGCCTGAAGCCAGCTGAGCATTTTTGGCGAGACAGAAACTCTCCCATCCCAAGAATGCCCAGGAACCAACAGACCTAGGTGGTTCCTAAGCTTATTTCCTGTGTTCAGATTCTGGAGCAGAATCCGAGTTTGGCCTTGCTACAGAGGCTGGAAGGTAGAAAAGGTGAAAAATTCTCTAAAATGTTTCCAAGTTTTCTATTGACTGGATAGACAACAAACCAATGGCTATTTGAGGAGCGAGCTGGCTGGCAGCAATTTTCCAAGAATTTCCAAATAGCAGTACGTGGCCTAAGGAAGGGAGGCACAGGAATGGAGTAAGAGGGGAGAAAAGCAACAAATGATTTATGGGTGCCTTGGGCAACATAAGGTTGGAGTGGACAGCACAGCTAAAAGTATCTTGCTACTGCAGTGGAGAAATTAGCCAAGGGTGCTGTCAATCAGAGCTACAAAGGATGGTGATTTTGCTCTAGGCAAAGGGTGTGGCACTGAGCAACCATCACTAGCAACCTGCCAGGTTGTGTGCTCTGTGTTTTCACCAGGACTGTGTGTAGGGGGGTGGGGAGAGCACTAGAGTGAGAGCAAGGGAGGGAGACAGAGAGAGAGAGAGAGACAGAGAAGTGGATCATCCTACTGGAGGAGAAGGGGAAAGGGTTGAGAAAGGCCTCCATCCTCTGTTCTTTCCGATTTATTATGGAAGATGACTAGTCACTATCCGTAGTAAATAAACTAATTAATGCATCAGGAAAACAGGGAGTCAAACTTTTGAGAAGGCAAAGGAGAATCAAAACCAGAGACAGGACAGTGATGAATGAAAACAACTGGTAGAGAAGAGAAAGAGAAAAAGAAAACTTTTGCTTTCTTAGAAACACATAGTTAGTCTGAGTCTCATCCTTAGAAGTTAAGTCCAGTCCTTCTGGAAAAGACATGTGGACCCATGAAGGAGAGCCACAAGCATCACTCACCCCCTGCAGGCCCTGGCAGAGGTTTGGAGGCAGGGATGCCCCATTGAGGGGTGGGAAGGTGGCTCTATGATTAATACAGACAGTCAGGAGGTACATTGTCCTTTCAGAGGTGACAAGGAGGTAACCATGATTTAGCAAAATACTATTGTCTCCTAATGACAGAAGTGCTCAGGTGTTTCTACACCAGTGGGTGTAAAGAAAGGAGTACAGACTTTGGAATCAAGCAGACACAACTTTTCTGTGTATGTACAATAGGAATGACCATGATTACCCCAATCTTGGCTATGGCATTTAAATGAAATGGCACCTGGAACATAATACATGTTCCATAGATTTAATGTATTCCCTTCCCCTCTTCACGCTGAGATAAAGAGTACCAACAGAAGAAGCTTGAGACGCATTCTCTAGAGACAAAAAAGTAAAAAGCATAGGATAATCAATGGTTTCGCTCATCTACTCTTCCAGTGAATGGTTGGGAGTGATGGATAAGAAAGGAAGACGTGAGAAGTGAAAGAGGGTGCACAAAGGGAATTCAAAGCAAGTTTTGTGTCTCTGGTTCTTGATTTTGCACACTAAATTCACAGCCTCTGGTTAAGAGTAGAGCATCTCTCACAATGCCTGGAGACCAAATGGACTGATCCAGAAGCTTTAACTAATGGGAAAGAAACGATAAAGAATGAGAGGTTTGGCAAGAAAGACAACATTGGAAAGGTGATCTGTAAATCACATGAAGAAATAACTAAAAAGCAGGCAAAAACATTAATAATGAACTCGGATCTCTATGTTCCAATGTCAGAGCATGAGCAACAGGTAACAGGATACCAACATTAAATGGAAAATCTGATCTCAGAAGTTTCATCAGAACTTGTTGGAATAGAGCTTGACATTGAAATATTGCCAGCATGTCTAGAAGGTAAGACAAAATAGTTTTAGACCCAAATAATTTTCCGTGTTGTTGATGGTATTACACACTATAGGCAGAGATATAAAAAATGGTGCCAGTTTTATGGAGAGCAATTGGAAATGCATAGTGGAAGTTGTGGTGTCCTGTCAGAGTCCCCATCTCCCTGCAGAACCAAGGGGGCTATTCCCAGCTGCTGTGTTGGTTTCCTATAGCTGCTAAATTACTACAAAGCTGCTGACTTATGTTTTAAGCAAATGTTAAAAAATATTTTAAACATGTGTATTATCTTATAATTCTGGGCACCAGAAGTCTGAAATGGGTCTCATGTGGCTAAAATCAAGGTGTTGGTAGGGCTACATTCCTTTTTGGAGACTCTAGAAAAGAATCTTATTTTTTGTTTGTTTTCATTTTTGTTGGGGTTTTTGGTTTTTGTTTTGCATTTTCTGGCTTGCAGAGGCTGTCTGTATTCCTTGACTCATGGTCCCATTCCATCCTCAAAGTCAAATCTTTTGTATCACATCACTTTGACACACTCTCTCTCTGTTCTGCCTTCCTCTTCCACTGACAAGGACCCTTGTAGTACATTGGGCCCACCTGGATAGTCCAAACTAACCTCCTCCTCTTAATTTCATCTGCAACCTTAATTCTTCTTTGCCATGTAGCCTAACATATTCACAGACTCCAGGGATTGGATGTGGATGTTTTTAGGGGCTGTTATTCTGCCTGCCACACCTGCTAAGTCCCTCCCCAGGAGTTATCTTTGGCTAAAAGCAGCTGCTTCACTCAGCATTGTTGCCCCCAGGGCCAACTGGCATCCAGTGACTGGTTGATTTGAAGGTACAAAGGTCCAGCCCCCCAGGCCCCAATATGGAACAATTCTGACAATACGGAACAAAACATCCCAGCTCCAGAGCCCACATAGATCAAATGAAGACATTGCTGCAATGTAATGTAAAATTGAGCTTCTTTCCCTGACGAATCTCTTTTTTTCCACTCCCTCCAAGATGCTGGTCTCAAGAGCTCTCCCCAGTAGCTTCCTGCCAACAAATCTCTATCTCAGAGTGTTTCCTGGGAAACCCAACCTAAGGCAGAAGGTATCAGGAGTGGTCTGAGGAAGCCAACTCTAAAATGGGGTTTAGGAGAGGAATCACCTGCTAGCCCATCAACAACGAGGGCCCCACCACTAGTGAGAAGTGGAGTGTGCATGGCCCTCACATGTTATTCTGGTGTGAGTGTTAAAATACTCATTGGTGGTCAGTGGGATGGGATATCAAGTGACCGGAAATGCACCAAAGGATGTGATCTCTTTGACATTTGAGCCATTCAAAGGAAACTAGGATTGCAGATCTTGAGTACTGTCAATGTGTTGGGAGAGGCAATGAAAAGCTGGAGGGGTGTGATCAATTGCAAACTGAAGTCAAAGTGTGATGGCCACAGGATCTGCTTGGCAGCACTGAAGAGAGACTCATCTTGCACAGATAGAAGGCAGAAATAGCTGAGAATCAGGCCTAGGACTTAATTATAAGTATAGAAGAACTCAAAAAAAGTTGAATTCTCAATTCCAGAAAATCAGCTGTGCCAATCCATCGCTGGGGAAGGTAGACTTTGGGACCATGAGACTTTGGATGAGGACATTCTGAGTCAATACACTGGAAAATCTTAAAAGCCCAGATCCCCTCCAGAACCATTTCAGCTTGCAGAAGTGGCCAGTCCTCCCCGTTCAATGCTAGAGCTCCTCCCTTACTTGAAGACAATGCAGGGGTCTCTGCCTCCCTTGGGATTTAGCCCACATCTACCCTCTTGGCCACAAGAGGGTCAAGTTGCAACTGAACCTGACCAGCAAAGTGCCGGGCCTGCTATAAGAAGAAAGAGACCATACCCCAGAGGGGCTGCAAGTCCCAGCCAACATGCCAGAAAGAGTTGGTAAACTATTAATGAGACTAGAGCCTGAGGAGGCTGGATCAAGGGGAGAAGAATATAAATTTGAATAAGGGAGGGATTATTGCTGTGAAAGCACTTTCCTACAATGCAGGATTCATCAACCCTGATGAGCACACAGGCAGATGGTGTTAACATTCTGCTAGAATGGCTCTTGGAAACCAGCAAAAAACCATGGCCCATAGTAAGTATTAATAAAATAGAAAAGCCAGAACTACCTCGAGCTATTGTGTTCACCAGAGTAGGAATGGAGATGTACTGGGAGTGCAGCAGCAGCAGCGAGAAGCTCAGTGGCGACTGTCCTCTGTAAGCTGGACTGATTATAAAAAGTGGTGATGCCTTGCCCAGTTTCCAGTATTAAAGCAGTTTTCATATCTCCACCTTTTGACAGGAGAGGCCAGGTACTCAAGAGGAATAACTCTGCAATGCCACAGCAGGTATGTAAGGTAACAATTTCCTCTGTTCTTCCCTAAAGGTCCTATCGCCATTTACTCAGGTAACCGTGAACTGAGGAAAGGGTAATATCCTGACACTTTGAGGACTGAAGGATACAAGGTCCAAAATGACACGGATGCCTGGGGAACTGAAGCGTCATCATGTCCCTCTTGTTAGATCAAGGACGTTGGGGCCAGATAATACAGTCAGGCATGAGAAGGGACAGAGATCTCAAGTAAGTTGCTTCAGTGAAATTTACAGTTGGTTGTTTTGTGTTTTTTTTTGGTGAGTTAGATGAGTTTATTAGAGGTTCCTCACACAGGGCTCTCATTCCTACTCAATACAGGAATTCTTTTTGAAAAAATAAACAAAATTGACAAACCTTTAGTTAAACTAACCAAGGAAAAAAGGAGTCAAAAACATAAAATTACAAATGAAAGAGGAGGTATTAAAACTGATACCACAGAAATACAAAGGATCATAAGAGACTACTATGAACAATTACACACCAAAAAATTGGATAACCCAGAAGAAGTGAATACATTCCTGGAAACATATAACCTGCAAAGACTGAATCATGAAGAAAGAGAAAATCTGAGCAGACCAATAACAAGTAAGGAGATTGAGTTACTAATCAAAAACCTGCCAACAAAGAAAAGCCTAGGGCCAGATGGCTGCATTGGTAAACTATATCAAACATTTAAATAATTAACACCGATTCTTCTCAAATTCTTCCAAAAAACTGAAGAGAAGGGAATATTTCCAAACTCATTTTATGAGGCCAGCATTGCCCTGATATCAAAGCCACCTAGGACACTACAAGAAAAGAAAATGACAGGTCAATATCTCTAATGAACATAGATGCAAAAATTCTCAACACTAGCAAATCAAATTGAATAGCACACCAAAAAGATTGTATGCCATGATCAAGTGGGATAATCCTTGGGATGTAAAAAGATGGTTCGACATATGCAAATCAATAAATGTGATATACTACATTAACACAATAAAGGATAAAAATCATGATTATCTCAATAGATACATAATAAGCATTTGACAAAATTTAGTATCATTTTACGGTAAAAATTCTCAACAAATTGGATATAGAAGAAATATACTGTGACATAATAACGCCACACATGTCAAGCCACAGTAAACATTATACTCAATGGCAAAAGAACAGGAACAAGACAAGGGTTCCCATTCTCACCACTTCTATCCAATATAGTACTGGAAGTTCTAGAAGGAGCAATTAGGCAAAAAAAAAAAAAAAAGAAATAAAAGGCATCTACATTGGAAAGGAAGTAAAAATTGTCTTGTTTGCTGATGACAAAATCTTATATAGAGAAAACCCCAAGTTCTCTGCCAAAAAAAAAAAATGTTATAACTAATAAATGAATTCAGTAAATTTTCAAGATATAAAACAACATAAAAATATCAGTTGTGTTTCTATACACTAACAACAAACTATCTGAAAAAGAAAGAAAGAAAACAATCCCATTTATAGTACCATCAAAAAATTAAATATTTAGGAATAAATTTAACCAAGGAGATAAAAGATCTGTACACTGAAAACTATAAGACATTGATGAAAGAAATTGAATGACACAAATAAATGGAAATACATTCCATGGTCATAAATCAGAAAAATTAATATTATTAAAATGCCCATACTACCCAAAACAATCTATAGATTCAATGCAATTGCTATCAAAATTCGAATGGCATTCTTCACAGAAACAGGAAGAACAATCCTAAAATTTGTATGGAATCACAAAACAACCCAAATAGCCAAAAACAATCTTGAGAAAAAACAACAAAGCCTGAACAAGAATGAAATCCCATCTCTACGGGAAAAAAAAAAGAAAAAATTAGCCGGGTGTGTTGGTGCTCACCTGTAGTCCCAGCTACTCAGGAGGTTGAGGCAGGAGGATCCCTTGAGCCCAGAAGTTTGAGGTTGCAGTGAGCTATGATGACACCACTGCACTCTAGCCTGGGCGACAGAGTGAGACTCTGTCTCGGGAAAAAAAAAAAAAAGAACAAAGCTGAGACACATCACACATCCTGATTTCAAACCATATTACAAAGCAAAAGTAATCAAAACTGTACAGTACTGGAAGGAAAAGAGACACACACACAAATGGAATGGAATAGAGAACCCAAAATAAATCTACACATATAGGATAAACTAATATTTGACAAGGGCACGAAGAATACACAATGAGGAAAGAATAGTCTATTAAATACCTGATGTTGGGAAAACTGCATCTTCCAGGATGCAGGGCACACTCTTAATAAGTGATTATTTTATGGTACTTTGTCCCCTCTATACAGACTACATGGTTCATGGTAGAAAAAGGGGTAACCGGCCGGGCGCGGTGGCTCACGCCTGTAATCCTAGCACTCTGGGAAGGCGAGGCGGGCAGATTATTTGAGCTCAGGAGTTCGAAACCAGCCTGAGCAAGAGCAAGACCCCGTCTCTACTAAAAATAGAAAGAAATTGATCGGACAACTAAAAGTACATAGAAAAAATTAGCCGGGCATGGTGGTGCATGTCTGTAGTCCCAGCTACTCAGGAGGCTGAGGCAGGAGGATCGCTTGAGCCCAGGAGTTTGAGGTTGCTGTGAGCTAGGCTGATGCCACGGCACTCTAGCCCAGGAAAAAGAGTGAGACTCTGTCTCAAAAAAAAGAAAAAAGAAAAAGGGGTAACCTCACCATCCTGCCCAGTGATCTACCCAGTGACCCACTCAGAGAATGTACACTTTTCATCCCCACAACTCCGGGCCCTGCCACTCTAGAGATTCTCATTCCAAGAACGGAAACACTTATACCAGAAACACTGCAAGAATCCCACTAAACTTTAAGCTACAGCTGTTGCCCAGGTACTTTATGTTTCTTGGGCCAAGAGGTCAATAAGCAAAAAACAAAAAAAAACAGACATCACCATCCTACCAGTGGTAACTGATCAGGAGGAGGTTGAGCTGTTGTTAAAAAAGAGGGACAGAGAAGACTATGTTTGGCTCCCAAAAGGACCTATGGGTAATACCTTAACTAATTCTACTAGTAAATGGCTAAAAGCAAGAGTTATGGCTTGAGAAGGGTATGATGACCACAGGCTCAGATCCTTCAAAGGATGAGGGCTTGGGTCACCCACCAGGTAAGCCACCTGGAGCAGAGCTGTCAGCCAAGGCAGAGGGAAATCTATAATGGGTTGTAAAGGAGGAATTTGATGAGTGTCAGTTGTATCCCTGAGAACCTGCATGTGTGAGAGCTATAATTTGTCCCGTTAAACCTCCTCTTGTACATTTCCCTAGGAAAAGAGGCAAACCAGAATTCTAGAGAAGCTGTTCCCATATAGGATGAAATTTTTCATAAGAAACAAGTAGGTCGAAGAGGTGCAAGGGATGGCTGTAATAGATGTTGTGACACATCACCAGCTTCTCCCCTTCAGTCCTGAAGACTCATTCCCCCGCTGCCAGGAGTGTTGGCTGCCAACAGCTAGCAGGTGAGTCCTTCTCCAAGAATTGCTGTTGGCTAAAGGGAGATGCCTCACCTAAGGTCATAATCTCTCCATGGAAAAAACGTGCATCCAATGAGTGGTCAATGCAAGAGCACAAAGTCTCAGCCCCCTTGCCTCAGTTTGGACAACTCTTGAGGGACCTGCAAACTCCAGAGTACCCCAGGATCAGCTGAGGCCATCGTTACAACACACCATAGCTCAGCTTCTTTGCCCAGTCCTTTCCCTCACTCTCTCAAGGGTGTTGGAGGAACACCTTAATAAAAGTCCTACACGCAAATCTCTATCTTGGAGTCGATTTCCTTGGAACATAATCTAAAACACAGCATATATCAAAATCCTCAAAAACATTCACACACTTTAACCCAGTGGTCTCACATCTACGATAGTCTAAGGAAATGAAAGATGAAATCAGAGTTTTGAGTTTGCTGTTGTAACACCATAATTTTTAAAACTATAAAGAACCTAAATGTTCAACAAGAGAGAGATAACTAAAATAAGCATATATTATAGAACCCTTACAGCCATTACAAATCGTATTTTTGAGAAATATAGGTGACATAGGAAAATGTTCTCAATATAATTTTAAGTGAAAACAGCAGGAAACAGAACTATAAAATTATGAATGATTCACAAACATATTACTTAAAGAACTGTCACGTGTCAGAGAAATGTGATGACACCAGTGGTAAACGTATGAGGAAAATCCAAGGAGACAGTCAAATTTCATTTAATTGAATAAAATTTGATCTCACAGCCAGACCTATTTTTAGATAAAATAAAGACAGTAAATCCTCTAGCACTGGATATTTAAAGAATAGCATAAACGCCACTTGGCAAGTTTGATGTAGAGTGGAATTAAGTATTACTTTAACATTTTTAAGGTGCCCTCTGGAATTCCATTCCACAGTGGCTAAGTGTCTTGGAGATGAGTGGTTTTGCTTTGCTTTCCTTTGTTTTCCCTCGGTTTGCTTTTCTTTGGTTGATTTTTCTTAGTTAACAACTTAACTATCGAAGATATCTGATTTCTTTGGCTTACGTTGACAATTCAGTGAGAAGGAATTTTCTTGATCATCTCTACCTCAAACTCCTACAACCCTCAGACCTTTATCACAAGCGTTAGAGGAAAAGAATTCAAATAAAAGAAACTCACTTAAGATGATACTATAAAATATCTCTAGGCAATAGAAAAGAGTAACCCATACCTAATATTAAGGGGAGGGGAGTGCTTTTTAAAAATACAATTTTATAGGCAGATAAACTAATTGCAATGCTAAGTTATGTCTCGCGTTGAAATAATCCCACATGCATATTCTCTCACTTTCAGCAGAGCCCAACCACAACAAAGCAATTCAAATACTCTGACCCCTGTTCACCACCAAGGTCCTCACATGTTCTAGGTCTGAATACAAATCAAACACTCTCATGTTCCCAGTTCCTTATCCCCACCCAAGATATTTCAAACATCTGGAATGGATAATTAGAAGGCTTTAAGGAGTGAAATTTAAGGAACATATTCCATCCCAACCACTACTCCACATTCACCTAACTACCGAGCCTCTGCTGTGGATGGGAAGATGACATTTAAGCTCCATGAAAAGGTGAGCCCTGTCTTTCTTTGTCTTCTGTGCAGCTTCCCTTCAGTGAGGAGCTTCACTCCCTGTCTGTCCCTGCCCTGCCCCTTCCAACCCAGGATGTCCTAGCCTGGCCATGGATGAGGAGTTCCTCTGAGCAAACAGAGCCTATGATTTTGTGTGTTCTCAGTTAGTCATCAAGGGGTGCTGTTAGCCTCTCCCTCCCTTTCATCTCATTTTTCTCTATAACGTGATTAAAAAGCAAGAATAGAACAATGAGAATTGGCTAGAAAAATAAAAGAAACAAAGGGACCCTCAAGTGACTTCATGGTAAAAGAAAACTAACAGTGAAAAATAAAGGTATTGCAATGGATTCATTTTAGTTTCTCTCCATAGTGTCTAGAGAACCAGGGAAGTCTCTTTGATGTAGAATCACTGATTGAGTAAAAGCCCATGTGAAACCTGGACACTTGTGTTTATTCAACAGATATTTTTAAAGCACTTGCTATGTGTCAGGCACTGTACTAGATGCTGGAGATACCTAGACCTAGACACTGCCCTCATAGGAATTATATTCCAGTGGCTCAAAGATTTATCAGAAGATTGTCCCACAGTACCTGGTAGACTGAACAACAATGTCCGAGCTTATCCATCCCTTACACCTTCCCAGGAGTGCTAAGAGAAGGAAATACCAGCCAGAAACATCCTGCAAAAAAGACTACCTGGAACAACTCAAGAAAATCTGCAGAAATGCTTCTGTTTACCTCTCCTCCTCTGCCAAACAGGACAACACTGAACTGGAGAAAGCAGATATCAATAACTTGAAAGAGGTGTTAATATCTCAGCTTGAGGCAATGTCTCCCTGGGAGCTTCTACAGTCCTGGGCAAAACTGCAAAGCAGGCAAAGTCTTGCAACCATCCCAACTTTAGTCTCATTATCAATCTCCCAGACACCATATGTACGTAAGCTGCCTTAAATTTGCCCCAAATCCTCCAATAAGCCTAGACATGCCATTAGACCAGTGTCTGATTAAAAATGTAAATGAAGTTTAACCTTAGCGGGGATGCCTCAACACCCCCTGGCAGATCTTCCTCCAAGACAGGAAGAGGTTGTGTAATGGAACAAGCATGGGTTTGGGGCCAGAAAGATCTGGTTTTTCACCCTGGTTCCACCATTTACTATTTTGCAACCTCAGGCAAGTTACTTGACCTCACTTAAGCCTCATTGTTCTTGGCCACAGAATATAGATAATAATGCCTGCCCAAATATATTTGGGGAAAGATTAAATACAAACAGGCTCTTCATTTATTATCCTATCCTTCCTCATCTTGTAAGGGGAACCTATAAAGCTCAGCAAAAATAAAATAAAGTAGGCATTGGCAGTAACCCCATCATGAGTAGGAAGCACCTCTTGCAGTTTGCTGCTTTCGATTGCCTTGACTGGAAGATGGGGGAGCTTCTTGGTGTGACATGCAGAAATCTAAGGGAACCCCCAAGCAGGACCCAGGCCTCTGGGCAAAATGTAAAACAAGCCACCAGTATCGCAATCCCCCTAAGAAACAGCATGAAAATCAAGGTGCATTCTTAATTATTTCAAAGAGTTCTGTGTTCTAAATAATCTGACCTAGAAGTAATGAAGAGAAGAAAGATAAGACTTGGCTTTATTTACAGAGGTGATATTGCAGGGATTCACAGCCTATCGTCTAGCAATACCTTTGGGCTGGCCTCCACCACTGCTTCCTACGTAAAGCACATGTAAAGTCTAGCATTCGAGGCCATGATCCAAATCCTATCTGGACACCTACTACTCTTTCTCAGGCATCTTGCACTAGGTTCTAGCTCAGCCGTGTCATCCCTGCACGACCAACAGCCTTCGGTTTCATTCTGCTCTTCTGTCCACCTACAAAGCCCTCCTTTCATGTTTGCCCCTCAGTCTTCCCCACACATCCGAGCTCCAGCTCAAATGGACCCTCTCCACTAAGAAGAGGTAATAGAATCCAGAGCCCCAGATCAGAGTCCATAAACTGGGACCCAGAGGCCTCCTGGGACCACTAGGAGAAGGGGTCTGGACACTGCAGAACTAGGGCTCACTTGGAATGAGGATCTCAACTAGGATGTCCTTAGAATTAACTCAAGGGCTTTTAGAAACACATAGATGCCCATATCCCCACCCTAAACCTACTAAATCAATATTTTCTGGGGGTGAGAGAAGGTGAGAGAGGTACTTGGGCATCTGAATTTTTAAAGACTCCCCTCTGGATTCTAATGTGCAACCTTAGCTACAAACTACAGCTTTCAGATAAAAGACTCTTCTTTATAAAAGAAATTGGATACTATGGCATTACTTCAAAGACTCTACAAATAGAGCTGATGGAAAATAACACAAAAAAGCAGCAGTTGGACAACCTGGACATTTATAAATCAAAGGAGCCAGGTAATAAGTAATTTGGAATGTTCAAAGATCTGGGTAATAAACTAGTGAAAGGTTTCATTATTTCTCAGAATTTATTGGGGAGAAGAGGTGTAGAAGGGAGTGGAAATTGAACATTTCTGGACATTTGTCCTGAAACTAACCAGCACTTGTAGATCTATAATAAGCAAAGTAAGGATAGTGGTGGGTAAAAATGTAATTTGTAAATATATCAGAGACAGTGGAATATCTCAAGCAACAAGCAAGAAGTCTTCCTTAAGGACAAAACATGGGAAGCAACATGGTATCTTGTTTTGGAAAGGGTAACCATATGAGAAGAAAGAAACACAGCAGATGCTGCATTTTTGGACTTGAATTGCAGCATTTCATACAACAGCTCATGAAATGTTAATTGCTAACATGGTGCAAATTGGCAGGGAGAGTAAATTACATGGGTTGAAGACTATCAAAAGATTGTGAAGGAAAGGTGAGGCTCTGTAGCGCACCTCCAGCAAGAAGAGGTGCTTGGCAGGGTGTCCAGGGGTCAGGGGTTACTCGGTCTAGGTTTAATTTTACATTCTAATTAGCAATGGGGAAGAGAGAAAAAAAGACGCCTTAAAGAAAACTGAAGAAGACCTGCAAAAGGAGATGTTGGCAACCCTCTGGGAGAAGAGCAAGGTGAGATGGATGACCTATAGGAAGAAACACCAGAAAGCTGAGACTATTTATAAAAGGCAAACTAGCTCATTGGAGAAAAACTCATTAAAACCCCTTATACTTTAGAAGCAAAAGGACACAGACCACAAAATGTCTAAGCTCTCCAGATGGGTAAGGGTGGACAGAGGCTGGAGAGGAGGTCAGGCTGTGCAGGGGCCCGCCCTGCTCCACCCCGCCCGCCTTCAGTCAGTATCAGCTGGAGATCAGACCAAGGCAAAGCCAAACAGTCAATGATTAACAGCTCTCCCTGGTTTATTTCTAGAAAAATAAAATGTTACAAGAAAGCTCCATTAACCAAATAATTCATTTGAAGACCTTTTTTCCCAACTATTGCTATAATTTGGTCAGCATGTACCAATAGCCAAAACCAGAAGAGCATCCACACTTCTACGGCAGCCCGATCTAAGCAGAAAGAAGGGAAAGAAATGCAGAAAGAAATGCAGCATCTGCTATGTTTCTTTCTTCTCATATGGTTACCCTTTCCAAAACAAGATACCATGTTGCTTCCCATGTTTTGTCCTTAAGGAAGACTTTTTGCGTATTGCTTGAGATATTCCACTGTCTCTGATATATTTACAAATTACATTTTTACCCACCACTATCCTTACTTTGCTTATTATAGATCTACAAGTGCTGGTTAGTTTCAGGACAAATGTCCAGAAATGTTCAATTTCCACTCCCTTCTACACTTCTTCTCCCCAATAAATTCTGAGAAATAATGAAATCTTTCACTAGTTTATTACCCAGATCTTTAAACATTCCAAACTACTAGAAGGGAGATTGGGTTGGTGGACAAAGGGGAAAGAAATGTTCATTACCAGTATCTCCCCTTGAGATAATAACAGCCACTACACGCTAAGTGCCTGGTATGGGTCTAGCCCTGTACGAGACACAAAATTTGTATTGTTCTATGTAACTACAATGGCAGAGTGGTGAGGCAGGTATTAGACATGACTTGGAGCGGTTGAGCAGCTTGTATGAGAACACACATCCAGTGAGTGCATTGTCTGTATTTGAATTTGTGTCCCTCGGTTCCTCAATCTATCTCTTTCCTTCTGTTGCTCAGTCACCCACTGTCTAAGAGGACTTCCAGCCTATGTCCCCCATTTTCTCCCTAGTCTCAATTCTGCCTCTGCAGCCTTGAGAGCATTGTTGGACAGAGCTAGCACACACACCCTTTCCCTGTGGCCCAGCCAGTGAGGAAGCCTTTCTTTTACACAGAAACAGTGGTGGTGGTTTCCACCAAACCCATTGCCCCTCTGGCTCCCTCCAGAGTCAGGGTGGACAAAGATTCCCTTCTTCTGGGAGTGGTCCTACTCCTTGCAAATGTTTCGTGCAGGATTCTGAGGTTTCTGACTCCTTAGTGAGTCCATCTCTGGCCTACCGAATCAAGAATCAGGTAGAAGGGACTGAAAAGGTGTTCTACAGTCATCAGGTGCTTCAAAGGACCTGGAGGAAAACACAGGATGCCCCAAGAAGCACAGGTAATAACATAGCTAAGAGTGCCCACACCGGAGCTAGAGTGCCAGGGGGTAAATCCTGGCCCCGGCACTTTCTACGTGAATTTGAGCGACCTGCCTGACCTCTCTTGGCCTCAGTTTCTTCATCAGCAAAATAGACTATAACAAGCATTGAGGTAAAGCACTTAGTAATGCTCCATGGTTGCTAGAAAAACAAAAATGGAGCAGAGGCAAAAGATTCCAGAAGCCACAGAATGCACTTGCAACATCCGAGATGAAGACTCTTCATGTACTTACTTCCCTTGTTTACCTGTCCAGGGACTCTTCTCGTTTCTCTTGTCTTGTGGAGACCAACATACCTTGGAAGTTGTTCTTGCATCCATTTACCCTAAGTGAGATGCGGATAAAGGACAAACAAAGTGTGCACTGAAGTTGGGTGACTGCCAGAAATGAGCCTTCTGGGGCAAACAAGAAGGAAAGGGTTGTGGAATGGGGAGGAAGGAGAAATGACCACAAAATTGGATTCCAAAGGGTCCAGCATGAACATTTCCAGCAATAACAGATGTTTCTTGCCGACTTTAGATAAGACTTTTATGACCTGGACCTCCTCAGCAAACTGAGAGGCTGTTGGGATGTTGACAGCTTAAATCTAAACACAGAATGTCTGAACCGAAGCAGAAAAACAAGTCCAAAGAAGTCTGTAGGCCCCTTTTCCCATCACACCTCCCCACCCATCAGTCTCCCACTGCTTGTGCCAGCTGCTGCCACTGCTGCCAAAATACGATGTGGGTGTGACCCTAACAGAGTTCCTGCCAAAGAGGAGAGGGGACTCGACGAGGGCCCTGCTTACTACGTGAGTGGATTCCACATGAAAGGGTTTCCTGCCACACACAGCCTTCAGCATGAGAAATGGAAAAGGCAGGGAACCCATAAATGATAACATTAATATATGCTGTTTTACTATAGCTACTGGTCCCAAAGATAGCTTTGGACGCCATCTTCGGCTTTCTTGAGATTTTCCAGTATCTAGAATGTAACAGATGCTCAAAACACATCTTCAGAATGAAAAAATGGAAGCGTGCGTTTGGAGGGTTGTCTGAGTTACTACAGCCCACCCCAGTGAAGACAGGGAAAAAGCATTTTGCCAAGGCATACAATGATGAGAGGCATCCCACATGGTAGAATGAGAACCAAACTTGGCATCCAGCCTCTAGACCGGAGTGCATAAAGGAATTTCCCAAGGCTCTCATTAAAAGTGTAGATCCTAGGGCTCCACTCCCCAGGAATTGAAATTCTGGAGGTGGGGCTCAGGAATGTGCTTTTTTAACGAGTTCCTGGGGGGTGATTCTGATCCAGGTGGTCCAAGGTTCACATTGTAAGGAACAACTTCTTGAGGTCCCACTTAATGGTAGCCTTACTTTGAGCTTCAAAGATGATCAGAATGCTGCCTGTGTTTTCCCCTCAGGGGAATTCCTTAGCCTCTTAAATATTAATGGATGCCAGCAGCCTCCAAGACCTAAATGCAAATATGTTTGTTCTGGAGGAAATGACATGTAAGCCCACTCATCAACAAACAAGCCCCAGGTCAACCAGAGGAGTTTCTGGTGGGGCCGGTGGTAAGAAAAAGGGAGTAGTGCTATCTATCATCTGAGCCCCAGCCCCTGCCCCACTAAAATTCCTGTCACATTAAGTAAGAGCCTTCTGCACAAAAAGCATGTGTCCCTTGGAGAGAAAATTCCTGGAAAACATAGAGGTTTTTATTGTTTAGTTTTAGAAAGGGAACAGGGTCAATCCCTCCATTAATATAAAATATGGGTAAACTGAGAGCTTAGTACACTGCAAAGCATCGTGAAAATTTAATTTTATGTCATTCTTGGCTTGATTCTAATGGTGGGTTTTTAGGAGGAATAAATTAATAAGAGCACGTCTGAGCACTTGGACAGGGAGAAGGGACTTCAGAGTTGAGGGGTGCTCCACCGAGAAGCTGACTGAGCTAGAGAGGAGGGCGTCTTTGGAGGCTCAAGCCCAAAAACACAGAAATGAGTTCAGGAAACAGCCCCTGAGCCAGGAGGACAATGTCTCACCAGGTGTGTGAGAGTGAAGAAACCAAACACAAGACTAAGGAGGAACTGGCGAGCTTAGCTCCCAACCGAAATCCAGTGAAGTGAAATGCAATCTGCACACTGTACCCAGGCAAAGGGACCAGGAAGACAATGCCACATGCCCCACCTGTGCTGGAATGCAGTCTGTCAGCATCGAGCTCAGCCCCCTGTGGCAGCCTGATGCCCTACCTTCTTCCAAACCAAGACTCTTTCCTATTTTGTTCTTCTAGTGTCTGTTGAGTGCCTACTGTATACTCTTGGAAATATGGAGAAATGATCCCATCTGCCTAACGGTGTGTATACCTGTCATTCCAGACCAATGTCCAGTCCCACATGAAATAAGATACTCTTAAGTCCCCTGCAGAATTTTAAAGAAAAATAAATGATCAGAAATTCAAATTGGACGATCTGGAAGTACAAGCTACTTACAAATGAGGTGTATCCCCAAAGTTTCTTTTTAAATTCATTGTTTAGAGGTCAGAACACATTTTTCCAAAGGGACAGTTTTATAAATGGTCATCAGGTATTGAGTCCAAGCCTAATGAATTCATACTGTAGCTAAAATCATATATATGTGCATTGAAAACTGGGAAAATATCTCTGCTACATTATTATAACTCAAGCAAAAATACTTAAAAGAGTTACTTAAAAGAGTCTTTAGTGAGGACATCCTCAGGAAACAATGTCTAATTTGAATTTAATGAAAAAGATTTTTGTAGAAAGTATGAGGAAATCTACACTCATGAGGACTTTAGATTCTTATCTCATATTCTTTAAAAAACAATTTTTTCTATATAAAAATAGTCCATGTATGGAAATTTTGAAAAATACATTAAAAATTTAAATACATTAAATATAAAATTAAAAGTAAATATGTATTTCTAACCAAGTTTTTTATTCTAAACATGTGTGCATGTATTTTTAATTGAAAAATACAAATACTTTTGTGATCTACTTTTTCACTTTTTTATTATAAAGTTGTCCATTTTGTCACAATCTCATCAACACTGTAAATTAGCTTTCTTCTTGATCCTTGCTCAATTCATCAATCAAGAATTACATCTGATCTTGTTATTTATTTGATCTCTGTTGAAACTGGTCTTCACTCTCCTCCAACTTAATGACCACTTCTAATTTCTTATACATATAAATATCTTCTGTGTCCTTTGCCTACTCTTCTGCTGGAGTACTTGACTTGAAAAGATTGTGAGTGTATAATCATATCTCCTTGGTTATATGCAATTATTTTCACAGTTCGTCATTTAGTTTTGATTTGGTTCATGGCGTTAACACACAAAATTTTTAAATTGTATAGAGTCAAATCTATCCACGTTTTCTCTTTTAGTTTCTCCCTATGTTTTTAAATATTGACACTACTTCCCTACATGCTCCAAGTTCATTTTAAGTTGGTGTGTGATTTAATTTTTACATTTTGAACAGATAATGCACTAATCTGATTGAAAGGTCAGAGATACACAGAGAGGTCTGGCCTGCACGCCTCCTTTCCTCCCCTCATTCGTCCTCAGGCTCTGTAGGGGGCCGTTCTTATTAGTGTCTTATTTATCCTTCCAGTGCCTTTTCATGTAAACTTTAAAACAATATTTATTTGATCCTTCTGGAATTTGTATAGGGTATTGCATTTTGAGAGGATTGTTTTTTTCCATTAAACATTCGAATTATGTATGGTTGATATCAAAACGAACTGTTGATTTCCAAATATTTATTTTGAATACATTCATCTGGTTGAATTTCTAATAATTTTCCAGTTGATTGTCCTGGGTTTTTAGATTGATAATCAAGTTTACGATTTACACTGATAATTTTGTTCTCTGCTTCCAAATAGCATATTGTTATTCTAGTTCTTATTTTATTACATCTAAATAAACCACCATTTTTCTTTGTGATGAATTTATAATTAGCACTACTTATGTTTTTTAATCATAATCCACATCTTTTCCATGGCTTAAAGAGAATGGCTAATGCCACATCTGGAGTTGCTGTTACTATTTATATTAGTGAGGATGGGCTAGGTTGTACTGCTTTTAGTAAATAACCCTAAAATCTCAGAAGCTTGGAACAGTGAAGGTTTATTTCTCACTTAGGCCATGAGTTTATCAGGGGCCACGGGAGGCTCAGGTCTGTGTCATCCAGGCCCGAGGCCCCTTCCCACCCCAGGTTATACAACCAAATGCTGTCAGCTATCGTGGCTAAAGCTTGAGGAAGGAAAGGTGGAAAGTTATGTACTGGCTCTTACAGCCTTCTGTCTAGAAGTGACACACAGCATTTCCAGTCACATTTTATTGGCCAAATCAAGTCATGCCTGGCTTCAAAAGGGCAAGAAATTCATTCCTCCTATTTGTCCAAAAGGAAGACAACTTGGAAATATGAGTGGACAGCACGAATAAACACCCATAGCACTCTAAAGCACACACATCCACATATACCCCCACAAATGTACGTGAATAGATTCCCTCGCTGTTAGTGACAGGTTTTTAATGTATCTTGGGTTTGAGGAGGGGACGGAAGTGATCGAGGCTAATTGTAAAGATTAACTAGATGATTTTTAAATGGACTCTAATCCAATAATGCTCACATTCCATAAAGATTAGAGTCAATAAAAGATTGGATTTTTCTGGTTTATAAATTGTTAGGGTTTTTACTTAATTCTTTCCTTCCCCTTAGAGAGTATAAATTAATTAAATTTTACTATGATTTACTAAAGGCTGATTTCCAGATTTAGAGTCATAATCATATATGGCATAGTTAATAATTTAATTATAAGTGCAAATAATTCCTAAGAGGCCACAGTTCATTGTCAAATCTTACTCATTTCAGAAAACTGGGGTAATCCATCCTTTAGAAAAGGCATTGCTCTATGACATTGAATAATGACAAAATGGCCATATATTCAATAAATACCAAGTAATTACTAAATAATTCTTCCTGGTAAATCATTTCCAATTGTGTCAAAAATCAAAAGTATCATTCAATCTTTCGTCATGTGAAGTGTATTGCATTTCTTGTAAGTGATAGTTAATTTCAGGTATCAACTTGACTGGATTAAGGGATACCCATACCCCGGCTGGTAAAACATTATTTCTGGGAATGTCTGTGAGGGTGTCTCTGGAAGAGATTGGCATTGGAATCAGTGGCCTAAGTAAGGAAGGTGGGTGGGCATCAGCTCATCCACTGAAGGCCCAAGCAGAACAAAAAGCCAGAGGAAAGATGAATTTGCTCTCCTGGATCTGGGATATCCATTTTCTTCTGCCCTAAGACATCAGAACTCCAGCCTCTGGGGCCTTTAGACTCAGAGACTTACAGCAGTGGCCCCCAGATTCTCAGGCATTTGGCCTTGGACTGAGAGTTACACCATCAGCTCCCCTGGTTCTCAGGCCTTTGGACTCAGACTGAATCACATGACCAGCTTCCCTGGTCCTCCAGGTTGCAGAAGGAATATCATGGGACTACTCAAACTCCATGTTAATGTGAGCCAATGCTCATAATCAATTGCCTCTTTTAAGTAGATGATAGAGAGATAGATAGACAGGCTGCGCTCGTCGTGCCCCCCCCCGGCAGCAGCCGCGGCCGCAACATAAGCTGGAAAAACAAAAAAAAAGAGAGAGAAAAAGAGAGAGAGAGAGAGAGAGGGATAGATAGATAGATAGATAGATGATAGACATATATTCTATTGGTTCTGTTTCTCTGGAGAACCTTGACTAATACATTATAGAAGTCACCTGTTTACTATGAAGAAAATAAAGACATTCAATTCTCACCATCCCAAACAGAACAGGCTCTTCCACTATCATGACCTCCATCAAGTCCTTGTTGGCACGCCATGCCTGAGGCATGAAATCATATGGAGCAAAGTCTGGATGGGAACGGCATTTAGGAACAATACAGTTGTCTGCAGTGTGCAATAAGCTCTCTCATGTGCCCTATATCTCCATTTTCCATCTTTCTGTAGTGAGAACACAGGAAATTGCTTTTGATATACAGATTAGCATTTGGGCCATTCATATAAACATACAATTCTGTGGACAGTATTATAGTTGGTATGCTGCAGTTGTGCTTCCTGCAACCTGTGAATGAGCAATAGATCATCCTAGCCAGGGGTTTCATCTGTATGCATCTTCTAAATGTATCAACATAAAGAAGCTGCTTCTTCTTTTCCCCGTTCCACAAGCAATACAACACTAAGCTTCACTCATGCATAGTTTGAGCTAGGCCACAGTATAGCCATGTCCTACAAATTACTTATTGGCCTCTGCTACCTACAGTAAATAACCAAAACATGTACTCAATTAAATAAGTCAATTTTAAAAAACCAGTTGATTTAAGATTTAAAAATATACAAAATGTTTGTTTAGCATTGTGAGATAAAAGGTCAACCGATTGAAAGACTCGTTTGTCCAGATTGAGTATTTTTACATCACAAAGCACTGAGTAGGCGCTGAATACATTCACAATTGGTTTGATCAACATCATTTATCCACAGTCCCTAAGCCAAAGTTATCCATCTCCATTGATGAATAGCATCAGAAACCACCTTCATACACTGCATAGTAATATTTTGGTCAATGACAGACCACATACATAATGATAGTCCCATAAGATTATAATTCCATATTTTTATTGTATCTTTTCTATGTTTAGGTGCACAAATACTTGTCATTGTGTTACAATTGCCTACAGTATTCAGTACAGTAACATGCTGTACAGGACTGTAGCCCAAGAGCTAAGGCCATACCATACAGCTTAGATGTGTCATAGGCTATACCACCTAAGTTTGTGTAAGTACACTATATGATGTTTGCACAAAGACAAAATCCCCTAGGGGTGCATTTCTCTGGACTATCCCCCTGTCATTAAGGATGCATGACTGTAGTAAAACAGCAATCTGATCATCACAACTTCAAAATGTGGACAGTCCTACAGGATTCAGGGTTTACCTGATAAGAGTGAGATTTGCAATTTCACGACCCTGGAAGTTGTCAAGATAACATTATAACACTCCCTTATAGAGCTAACAGAAGCTTCCAATAAGTAGGAGCAGCTTTGTGGATTCACTTCTATTGCAAGACTTCTGGGTTGGGATCTTGGAATTTCTTTAACCTCAGAATCCTAAGTTTGTAATGAAGATGCATGATGAGTAGCATTTAGAAGATGCTCTGAATTCAGAGTTCCCCAATTAATCTTTATAAACAAACTCCTCTAATCCTCAACCTTTTGCTTCCATCTATGCAAAAATCAATATAAGGGTTAGTTACTACTTCCCAGTGAAAGATTAGCATTCTAGGAGAAATAATTCTATATTATAATTATGATATTTTATAGCTATTTAGCATTTTTCATCCACAAACTCAGTTATAGAAATTCTCTCATGAATCCCCAAAACATGTTAGTGAACTAAGAGCCTGTAAATACACAATTATGATATTTGATACCTTATTAGCTACACCAAAAAATCAGAATTTTTACAGCATGTACTCCTTAAGAGATTTATCTATTGACCTTAAAGTCCCCAATGGAAAAATCTCCTTTGAATTAGGGGTAGTAGTAGAAGTAACAATACTAACAATACTAACATTCGCTGAGAATTTACCATAGCCCCAGCATTCTATTCTGCTAAGTACTGAACATCCTATTCTCATTTAAACCTCACATCTATCCTAGGACATAGAAACTGTTATTATCTCTACTTTACCAGAAGTAAACCCAGTATAGAGCAACTAAATGTTTTCCCCAAAGTCATACAGCAGGAAGACCAGTTAGGAGGAATTGCAGTGGTCACGTGAGGTGTTAGCAGCTCGAACAGGTCATAACAGTGGAAATAAAAAGGAGTAGAGTTGAGGCACACTTTGCAGGCAGCAGCAGTTGCTAATTGACTGAGTGTGACTGGAGGAGCTGCAGCAGCAATCAAGGGTGGCCACTAGGACTCTGCCTGTGTCACCACCATGATGGTATTTATGTACATGAGGAGGAGTGAGAGAGGAATAGGTTGATATGTGCTCCTAAGAGGAGAATAAAACACTTTTAGTCATGATAGATATAATTTTACATATAATTATGCACACACACATATATGTATACATACATTTTTTAAACATGATCCTAGAGGACAGTGGATCTTTCTCTTGATGTTTTTCATATTGTCCTATCATGGGAGACCCTAAACCAAGACTTTGAAGTCATCTGTTTGCTTGGTTTTTGCTAATGTCTCAGTCCATCAAAGTAAGGCACAGACTGCTGAGGGGAAATCTAGCATCGAATCACAATCAAATGGCCCCCTCCTCTGTGGTTTATAGGAGCCTCAGCAACAGCATTGTCTAGAAATGGCTGTTCTTTGTCTATTCTCCCTTGGAGCACATTCCTCATTTCAAATCCAACTAGCCTTTGCCAGCCCAGAATTTTCCCAATACTGAACAGGTGCCCCATCTTCAATGACAATTCCAAAGGCATGCTCCTCATTGTCAGAGGGTATCCATTGTCTTGGTTGTTTTCACCTGTATCCAGAAATTTCTGACTTGTGCCATTTTTATTTTACATGTTTTTGGTTTTTTATTTCATTTGAATTTTAGGAAATAATGAGTATTTAAAAGAATAAGAATTTTAATTTAAACAATGAAGAGTGGAATTGATGCATATAGAGTATGGGATTCATTGGAAACCAGGACCAGCCAGACCCAGAACAACCTTTCTAGCATGCTATGCAGGATGTCTCCCAGGGTTCTGACACATCAAACATCATATTACTCCCAAGAAAGCTCTTGGCCCCTCAAAGAATGAACTGCTGATCCTAAGGAGAGGGCATCTGAGTAATTTCATCCAATTACTTCATTCATGTACACTTAAAACTCAATTTGACTACATATTTGAATAGAGAATGACAGGATGATATGTGAAGGAAAAAAAGGAGCAAACACCCTTCTAGAACTATACTTTAGATAGATAGAATGTTCCATGGAACAGCAGCTCCTTGGGATATTATCAGGTGTTCTGAAAGGGAAAAAAAAACTATCTGTGATCATGTGGGTAATGCTAGATTAAATAAACAGGCTTCTTTACTATAGATTTCTCTAGATCTTCAACATAATGCTAATAGGTTCTGAATCTTCAAGAGAGGAGAGAGGAAATTTAACTGTTTCCCAAACTTATTTAGTCAGAGAAGCCAATTTTTAGAATGTTCTGTGGCACATATTTTGGGGATCTCTACTCTAAAGGAAAGAAAAACATAAATAAGTGCCTAGTTCAAAAGACAATCTCATTTAAAAGTTAAGAGATAAAGGGTACTATCTGGGTCACAGAAAGCTAAGGTCTTACATCTGTCATGGAGCCCACTTTCCCATTTGGTCACTAAGATAGAGATTCGTGACTGCACCTGTGAACACCTGTTGTGAATTGATCCAAGCCAGTAGACCATGCAGGAGGTAAGCAAAGTTTAAGCTACTTCTCCATAATCTCACTATCAAATAATGAAACCAAGCCTTAAATCAACTTATTTGACAATTACTTACTAACAGTTAATATACCATGTTTGGTAAGCTCAAAGAAGTCCAAGTTTTCTGTCCTTTTAGGTGCTCTCACCACCACCTTGACTGAAACATTTCCTCAAGGCAGACATGACAACCTACCAGATTCTGGAAGCCTCATGGGCCACGCCAGACAACTAGAAATTCTCGGACTAAGTAGCAGGACACAGGACCATTTAAGGATCAAGTCTCAGGGACTATCCCAAAGGGAAAGACTACAGTCTTTGCTAATTTTTTATACCCTCTTCATTAAAGACAGAAAATAGCTCTAATATTTTAGGCAATCTATGTATCTGTATTAGTTTGTTAGGGCTGCCATAACAAAATACCACTGACTGGGTAACTTAAACAACAGAAATTTATTTTCTCACGTTTTTGGAGGCTAGAAGTCCAAGATCAAGGTGTGGGCAGGTTTGGTTTCTGCTGAGGCCTCGCTCCTTGGCTTGCAAATGACCACCTTCTTACTGTGTCCTCACATTGTCTTTCTTGTGTACACACACACATCTGGTGTCTGTGTGCCCAAATTTTCTCTCATTATGACTCCAGCGAGATTAGATTAGGGCCCACCCTGATGGCCTCGTTTTAACTTAATCACCTCTTTGAAGATCCTGTCTCCAAACACAGTCCATTCGGGCACTGGTACTAGGTGAGGGCTTTAACATATGAATTGTGGGAGGGACACAATTCAGCCCATACCAATATCCTAAATACTGATTTTATTAAAATGGCATCCCATATCTAATGTTCATCTTGCTAATTAATCAGTCTCTAATTTTCACAACGAAAATACTTTTCTGATAGTTACTATGCTAATTAGCAAAGTCGCGCTTCTTCACATCACTAGCTTCATAACCAGTCAGGTACAAGGGCATCTGATTGACAGACTCAGTAGCAAGAGAAGTTGGTGAAGTAATTTCTGACTTTTACACTAGCAGGTAGGGACTCATATAATCAGGCTGTTTGCATTATCTGTATTTCTTTACATATTTCAGCATAGACAGTGTAATACTACGTGTATGCCTACTTCAACTCCAGAAGCAACCAATTACCTTAATAGAGAATGTGCACTTGAGGGTTGCTCATGTAGCAACACTCAGGAGACTACAACAAGTGCTCCAGCTACCTAAAAACTGAGTAGTGTCCTTACTGGAGAAGCCTTGGGTGGGGTTTGGCCATATTTCATTATTTTAAGTGGTTCTCTGTCTCCCAGAGATTCTATGAGTTAACTCACAGATAATTCTTGTAATAAGCCCTTTTTTGCTTAAACTAGCCAGAATTAGCTTCCTTGCAGCCAAGCCATCTGATACAGTTACCAATCCTCAGACTTCCACAAAGCTTATGGAAGCTATGCTATAGTACAGTGGTCTCCTCTCTCACACAGCCAGTGAATCACAGGTTGACCAGTTGGCCTGCCTCAGTTAGACATATCTATACTGATAGCAGGACAAATTAGAGAATCACACATCAGAACTAGAAGGGACTACAGCAATAATCCAACACAGATAAAGAAACAGAGTCCTAGAGAGAAAAGGCTGCTCAAGGTCACTCGTTTTTATCCCTACCCCCAAAAGGATGTTTTAAAATAACCCTTGTAATTCACTCCATAATAGCAATTCTCATCCTAAGAATTATTTTTTCTTTAGGTTTAATCTCCAAACCTACCACTGTTAGCCTGGAAGATAAATACCCTACACGGTCCTGGTTGTTGGGATTGTAATTTAGGAGAGAACGATTTTCTGTTTCTGTTTAGATCCATCACCCAAGGTGGAGAGGAGAGGTATTAAACAGAAGCAGCACAGCTTATTAGAGACACACTGGAGCCAAGATGTGCTACCTGAGTGACCATGCACTTCGGCAGGGATCCCCTGGCCTCAGCAGCGAGTCACTACAGGGTCATTTTGGCATGTCTCACTCTGTTCCATTTCTGTTTTAGATAACAGTTTCACTAGGCTTTAGGTTAGCATCCTTTTGGTGGCTGCAGAAGACTCCCCAGTTGGGATATGGAGAGGGAAACAGGATCTCCCTGCCTGAACCAGGTTCACATGTGTCCCCCAGCCAGGCTGGGCTGGCCAGGAGGAGCAGCGAGGATGTTGGCCAGGGAAATTCACTCCTCTCTTGGTCACCCAGATATATCTGTGTTGGGGGTTTGTTGTTGTTGTTGTTTTCCTCTGAGTTTTGTGTGTGTTTTAAAATCTAACCTATTCAAAGAAAATGCATGCTGTTCTTGGGCGTCCACAAAGCATGTTTTCTGAATTAGATGCATTCTCACAGAGAATTAGTCTTAAAACTCCTGTGATCTTAAAAACAGATTATGAACTATTTCTTAAGCTCCGTCTCTTTGTAATTTAAAATGTTTTTGAGACATTTACATTTTAAATTACATTTTGAGTATTTTGGGGCTTGGGGGGAAGTTTAGCATAATTAAGAAGATGAAGAAAAAAAGAAAAATTTAATTGTTTTCTATACTACCCCATGCTTTGAGATTTACTCATGTAAGAAAGCTTATCATGGATATTCATTCATCTGTATACCACCCCTTCATTTACAAAAGTTGACTATGTATCTCTCAGGCTCAAGGCACTGTACTGAGAGAAATGTACAGGAAGGGGCCTGGGGCAGTTGAGAGTGGGATGTTGACAAACACACACATTGGAGGCATCGTGATTTGAGCTTCTGAAATTTGGACTAATTAAAGCTCAGAAAAAGCGGCCTCTGAGTCGCAAAACTGCCAACAAAGGAGGTATCAGGCAGAACAACCCACAGGAAAGGTCATCGGCCAAGAAACCACTATTCGTTATACCCATCCAAAGAGAAAGCTAATTACTGGCTTTGGTTCATCGCTTTCCTGGCTCTGCAGTATTATCTTAGCACAAAAGGCAAGAGGAGACAAGAAGGAGCTGAAAGAATGGTCCTTCCAAAATATACCTGGCAGAATCAAGAACACAGATGTTCCTCTCGGGGGCTCCTGTGACTGGGCAGATCCTCTTGCCCAGATCTGAGAGGGCCGAGTGGAAACAAAAATGGCGGTGCTAAATGTGAGCACAGTAACTGCTCTTTCCTCTGTTTCCAAAGGTCCACGCTTTTCTGAATAGAGTCTTTCAAGATTCGGCTCAGACAACACCGTTTCAAGAAAACCTTCTGTGACCTCTCCGTCGCCAAGCCTGCACACACAACCACGCCAGCTCAGCCCCTTCTCGTCATTTCCACACATCTGCGCTCACCTCCCCCACAGCACCAACCTCACTGCCAGCGTCCCTCATGGGCCTGGCAGACACTTGCCATGTCTTTGGCACATAGTAGGCATTTAACAAATGATTTCTGAACGACTATAACACATAGGGTATAAAATTTTCAATGTATGAATTTAAGGGAAAACATAAAAGAAAAGTATACGTAGTGTACATTTAAATAATAATAATACATAAAGGAACATTCACATACAGACAGGAAAAAAAAAACTGGCTTATAAAAGAGAAACAATGATCTATCCTACAGGGTATGTGTCACCCACCACATCTTCCAAATTGCTAAAGGAGAGATAATTAGCCTAAACGTAACTCTTTAACCATTAAAGGTGGGGGACCATTTATTTTTAATAGTGGCGTGCATTTCAGAACAGAATATTGACACACATACAGACTGAAGGCATCGTAATTTGAGCTACTGAAATCTTGAACTAATTAAAGCTTATGTTGTTGGAGCTCACCCTCCAAACTTTGCAGGGTTATTGCACTTATTAGAATGTATGAGATTGCAATCAAATAAAACTTAGACAAGTTAATCTGAAACATTAACTGGTGTACATAATTATTATTGCACTACATAGTAATTAGGAATCAGTGGTAAGCGATTCATGCAGCTCTTTATTATAATTAGCACAGCTAAGTTACACTTTCCCTTTCCCCCTCTGGCTTAATTTACCCTCCAATAGCTGTGGAAGTGTCCATGTATACCGTGTTCCCCTCACTATGTACTTATTAATGTCTGCCACTCATACACACAAGCACAGGAAGCAAAAGATGAAAATAGCGTGCATGCTTGCCGGATGGTCTCTTCACACCCTGCCTTAGCTACGGGGCTGGGTGGCGCTCCCCACGCCCTATCCCTCTGCGGCCTCCCTCTTTTCCCCCTCCTCCAGGGGAGGATTTAAGTTGGGTGGGCCTCAAATGTCAACAATTTTGGGTGCCTTATTTTAGAAAAATAATGTAAAATTATGAATTCAAAATTACATAAAAATAAATGTTTATTTAAAATGAGAAAAGTCTCAACCAACTAAAAAATGAAGTAACAAATATCACAAAATTCAGGAAAAAAACAAAATGTTTGTATTATACCCCTCTATAACACTATTCCACAGACTACTTTCTGGCTCCATATATTTCAAACTTTGTTTCTCCTCCATTACCCACATACAGCCAGTGTCACCATGATAGGCTGACAGACCTATCACAACCTCTAACGCTACACCTCCAGGCTGGGACACCAGGTGGGCAGTAGGAAGATTCCTGGAAGCCATCTCAATGCAAGGTCGGCTAGCAATCACTCACTGCGCATAGAAGTGACATCTTTCTACCACGTCCCCTTAGTCAGAGCCATAAAATGCCTATGGTCACTCTAACTCCAACAGACAGTGGCAAATTAAAATGAAAAAGTCAGTGGACTTAACCAGTTGTGGTTGACATATCTTACTTTTGCAAACGTTACAAAACATGTGATCACATGAACACATCACTGGGGCTGCTCTAGGGCCATAGAAGGAGCCCAGGCACGTGAGACACCCTGAAACTAAAGCTTCATCAGCTTCTTGGTAAATCCACCTGTGCCTCCCACACGTCCTCCCATGGCCTCCAACCCCCAAACTACTCAGTCCAATAAGGCCATGAGGTTCCAGATGCTGAGCTCCAGTACCTTAGGGCAGGATGGACAAACTGGCCAGGGAAACAGAAAGTGTGAAGTCACACAGACGCCCTCTGCCTTCAAGTCTTGGGACAAAGAGGGATGGAGGGAGTGGTTAGAGTTCTAAGAAAAGTCGGGACTTTGAACTCAAGTTAAGTGGACTCAGGGTCATTGAATAACAATGAGCAGAGTGCTTTGTGGGCACTACTGCATTCGTCCTGTCCTCGCTGCCACTCTAAGGAGAAGCAGAAGAGGAGGAAGGAGGAGGAGGAAAAAGAGAAAGAGGACAAGGAGGAGGAGGGAGGAGGAGGGAAAGAGGAAGAGGAAGATCACATGGAAGAGGAAAAGGGAAGGAGGAAGGAAAAAGATAAAGAAGAAAAGGCAAGGGAGATAGAGAAAGACAAAAGAAAAGAGAGAAGTTTTTTCTGTGTACTCCTCTTGCCTGGGAAGCAGCAGTGTTTATCTTTGGTGTCATAATAAAATTAAGAGCTTTTTTTCAGACTATACACTCATCCTCTTAATTTAGAAAAAGTGACAATTCTTTTGGCTCAGTCCTGCAAAATGCAAGTTGTTATGATCTCACTATTAAGAAGAGGAAAAAAGGAAAAACAACCTCCCAAGAGATTGATATCACTTTAAACAAAAGCCCAGGGATCCAGCCATGTGGTTGCTGTTCCCGTTTCCCACTGGCATGTGAGCCTCTTACCCAGAATTTAGCTGGATGCCAATCTCCATGTCAGATTCAGTCTTCAAAACTCTTCACACCATCTCAACCCTTCCCAGTGATAGCTGAGTTTCTTTGTTTGCTTGTTTTACTTTTTTAACTGACATTCAGTTTTCTTCCAAGGAAAAAATAATAACAGAAAACTTGAAAATATCACCTAAACTGTACCACACATGCTAAGTAAGACTGTTCAGAAAATCTTAAAACTTACAGTTCATAAATGAGTGATTTGAAGTAGCATGTTGAACTTCAGAGACTTAAATTCTTTAGGAGGAATGTCTTTAATCAGCATCAGAAGCAAACTACGTCATGGAAGTCCTGGAAACTCCATTATTTCAGAGATTTGCAGACTCAAAGACTTCCTTATTGTCAGGGACCTCTGGGTCACTCAATGAATCTCCAAGTCACTGGGTGGGACCACACCTAGCCCAGGATTCCAGATTAACCACATAATCCATACTGTTGGTGAAGACATCCAGAAACCATTTCACAACCTATCTCAGTAACATTCCAATGTGTCATGACCCTCATTTTTAGGAAATTCTTCATTACTTCCAAAGATACTGCTATTGCTTCACTTCCGTTGTGAAAATAACGAGATCGACACCTTTACAATCTCAATAGAAAAATAAAGTAAAGAATTAAACACATTCTCTTCTTCTGCAAACTAACTTGTCTATGCTTTTTTTTCAGTCTTTCAACCATCTGAGTGGCTCCTGCACCTGACCAAAGTGCTCCGTGAGCCCCTCAGTTGTGAGCAGAACTTAAACATCTCACTCTACAGAAGAATTGTTTGGTGCTGGCTGAATGAAATATTATTTCACAGGACCTAGGAACCTGGGAGGCGAGATTGATTCCAGTTCCATAAAACCTGTTTGAGAATTAGAAGGGATGCTTCATCTTGTCCTAGGCTGGGTAAATCTGCAGTGGTAGCATTCTTCTAAGGCAACTGATGATCCCAACCGTAAGCCAAAGCATAGCACCAGCCCCAGGAGCAAGAGCAAGTGTTTCAGTAAACTCAAAAGAGAGGCAGGGAACTAGGAGCGTTGGGACTAGGTAGACAAGCCACGGTCAGTCTCTGCTGCCTCCATCTCCCCTTCCTCCCACCTCACCTCAGTCTTCTACCGCTTTTCAGGTAATTTTGCCTCTTTGAACCAACTTCATCTATGAACTGAGTGGTTGGACTAGATGATTCTTTCTGGCTTAAAACTTATAGTTCATAAATGAGTGGTTTGAAGTAGCATGTTGAACTTGAGAAAATTAAATTCTTTTTTTTTTTTTATTTCAGCAAATTAGAAAATTAAATTCTTTAAGAGGAATGTCTTTAATCAGCATCCATGATTTCATTTGTGGAGGCATTTCAAGCACTGGAGAGAGAGGAAACTGGGAGGCAGGAGTAGGGCCCAGACTCAGCAAATTCAGTCACAGAGATGACTTCCCAGCTCCCTCTCCTATGTACAAGGCTGCCTTTGGATGTGTGGCCTACTCGTGAGATGGCAAACACCTGAAGAGAGAAAGTTTCCGCACTGAAACGCAAACCAGATCATACTTAGGATGCCCCAGAAGGTGGCATCCTTTACTGAGACGGTGAAATGAAAGCTGAGTAGAAAGAAGAGTGATGAAGGAGGAGTCAGAGGGGCTGCTCCCAAGCGCACGCCTTCCCTTCTGCCCCTGCGTCACCCTGCACCGTCATCCAGAGTTCTGAAGGGGCTTTTGCCAAAGACGGCCTGTGGGAGTTTATCACTATCACATACTCAGGGCCTGGCCTCCACGTCCTCACCCTCCTTTCCTGCCAGTCTTCCCCACCTCCACTACTAGGCCCAGGTGGAGATATCACCATCCCTTTTTCCCATCTTCTGCCCCCATATTCTTTATTTCCTGGTTCCCTAAGTCAGGATCAGTGCATCCTGCATATTCTTTCTTTCTGTTGTGAACCCACTGGACAGTATCTTAAAGTTCCCCCAAAGAAGGCTATAAAGACACAATAAAGTCAGAAACAGTGCTCACCCAAATCTGCTCACCCTTACCAGTCTGCAGGGAATAGAGTTGGGGACCAGTGTGGCCCACAGACAAAGGGACAGGGAGAAGGGCGCCCTAATGCCACTGGGAGGAGAGAGAATGGTGCAGCTTTTCTGGAAAGCATTTTAATAATATAGGTGAAGAGCCTTTAAGATGTTTTTATCCTATGACCTATTCTTAGTTCTTTCATGCTAATGAAATAAGAAAAGACAGAGGAAAAAGGGCTGTTAACAGTTACAAGGTCTGTGGCTCTAAGTAATAGAAAATAACAACACATTATCTTAAATAATAAGCACAGATCCAAAGAAATCTGGAAGCAGGTTGGCCTTAAAGGTTGATAGATTTAGCAGCTCAGAAAGGTGATCTGACATACAGGTTCTTTCCATGTCTCTGCGTTTCCTTCTCCAACACTGGTATCATGCTAAGTTTGGCTTCCATAGCAGCCAACAGGACCAAACAGCACTTACCAGCATTCTTGCTAGTGTCCGAAAGAGACTGAGAAAGCCTGATTTCACATGGATCTTTCTTTCTTTCTTTCTTTCTTTCTTTCTTTCTTTCTTTCTTTCTTTCTTTCTTTTTTAAGGAGGAAGGAAAGAGAGTCTACTTTGCCGGTAAAGGAGGAAAAATGGCAGAACTTCTCTTCTCAAAAAACCCAAATTTCCTAAACATTACAGAAATACAGAGCTTTTAAAGGATGGGTTCTCAGCTTCAGGCAATTACAGCTGATAATTCTGATCATCCTATCCCTGCTAAAGATAATCTCATGACCTCCCTCCAGAATCTCCCTTTACCAGGTCGGACTAGGCCATCTCTTACTGCACAAATAAATAAAAGACTTACCCTCCCCCTCCCAACCACTGGCCTGAGGCGGGGATGCAGGCTTTAGAGACAGAAAATGTTTTTGCCATTTTTTTCCAGGCCATTAGTTCCCTCTGTTACATATTCCCCACTCTCAATATTTCCCTTCCATATCTATGGGAAGAGGGGTGACGTAGTCATAGAGCTACTTCCTGCTGTTTGGGGCAATGTCCCAGATGGAAGCTTTATACTTATGTATATCATTGTAAAACTTTGACAGTGTGTTTACAACAACAGATTACCAGGCAAAAAAAGTTATAGGTAACAACTACAACAGTGAGGATTGACAAGGCGACATGGACTATCACCTTGTACACCATGCCTGATACAGTGCAGAGCTACTTGCACTCTGTAGGTGATCCAAGATATTGGCTTCTGTAAATTCAAAAATCATACACAGCACTGAACAAGGTTTAGGATGGCAAATAGAAATACAGATCGGCAGAAGAGGTGATAGCCCGGGGAAATCCTCACTAAGGAGTTGTCTCTCCACCCTATAGACAGAACAAATAACCAAAGAAAGATTAGCAAAAAATACATGGACAAGTGGCCGAGTTTCTGGTAACAGATTTTGGCACCGCGGGTGGGCCCATTGCCTTCTCTGTAGAATGGCACCCTGCAAAAGAGGCTGGGAGCAGCTCTGGAAAAAGCCATGAGTGAGGACATCACCTCCTCAGGGTAAGAAAGAAATGGATTTCCAGCAGCTGCCAGGGCTCATTTGCTCTGGGAAGTCCCATCTCTTTCTTTCCAACGGACAAGCTCTGACCAACCTGATGATTTGGAGAGGAAGGAAATAGATTCGGGAAGCATCACGATAGCCATGGACTTTTGTAAGTAAAGCCCCTGGGATGCCAAGACCCTGTTTCAACCCATTTGTGGGGGCAGTTCCAGACCTCCCTGTTGGTTTGGAGGCGTTGTTTATGGGTGGAAATGTAGTGGTTTAGTAGGGCTGGGGACCTGGTTTGAATTTGGAGCTCTTTTGTGGTTCCCAGGGAATGAGATGGGGGTGGGGGAGAGGGGCCACATGGTTCTTACTTAAAAGCAAGAAAGAACTTTACCCAGAAGCCTTCAGCAAAGCTCTCATTGGTCAGAAATGGGTCACATGCCAATTCCCAAATCAGTCATTGGCTGGGAAGCAGGGAGAGAGGGAGGAGGTGGTTACTCTAAACCAATATTCCTACCCCTTCCTACTGAGAGCAATTCCCCAAGAGTATTGCTTCAATTCTGTGGGGAGAGGCAAAATGTTTGGGAGTCAATCACCATGTCCACCCCAAGAGCTAAGGAATAATTATGTGAAATGGTAGAGCATATTAGGGAAATGGGTCCAGTTCTTTTGTGCCATAAATTGACTTGAGCATTAGGGATTTAGAAATTCAAACATAAGAGCTCTTCCCAGGCCTAAGCCTTTGGGTGTTTAAAATCTGATCCTTGCACATAAAAAAACAAACGCTGACTTTAAAAAAACTAAATAATAAAGAGTGTAAGGTGATGAGTGACAGAGATAATGCATGCTTTAAAATTTCACAAAAGATGAAATAATGCAACATAAATCCACTGGAGAACACCTCATGGAGGAGGAATAGCTTCAATTGGTGTTTGATTAAAGGATAAGAAAAATCTGTTGGTAACTTCCCTCTGCCTCTAACCATTGAGGCAGCTGAACTAAAACAACTTTGAACCCTGATCTAGGGAAAATATTCAGAGAGAATAAATGTATGATGTCTTCACATTAGAGACACTATGATTTTGTGCTATTCCAGAATATAATGATTTTTGGTTGCCGCACACTTCTAGGAAATTTCCCACCACTGAACATTTCCAACATTTAAAAAAATCCCCACACAAGAGATAGGAACACTCATACACTGCTGGTGAGACTGCAAACTAGTGCAACCTCTATGGAAAGCAATATGGAGATACCTTAAAGAGATACAAGTAGAAGTACCATTCGATCCAGCAATCCCATTACTGGGCATCTACCCAAAAGAACAAATGATACTCTATAAGAAAGACACCTGCACCCGAATGTTTATAGCAGCACAATTCACAATTGCAAAGATGTGGAAACAACCCAAGTGTCCATCAATACATGAGTGGATTAATAAAATGTGGTATATGTATACCATGGAGTACTATTCAGCTTTAAGAAACAATGGTGATATAGCACCTCTTGTATACTCCTGGATAGAGCTGGAATGCATTCTACTAAGTGAAGTATCCCAAGAATGGAAAGACAAGCACCACATGTACTCACCATCAAATTGGTATTAACTGATCAACACATAAGTATACATATAAGAATAATATCTATCGGATGTTGGGCAGGGAGGAGGGGGAGGGGACGAGTATATGCATACACAAAGAGTGCAATGCGCACCATCTGAGAGATGGACACACTTGAAACTCGGACTTGGGGGGGGCGGGGGGACAAGGGCAACATACGTAACCTAAACATCTGTACTCCCATAATATGCTGAAAAAAAAAAAAATCCCCACACAAAATCACAGCCCACCTTGCTGTTCTTTACTAGATAAACAAAATATTTTTTTGTCGATTATATTTCTCTCCTTAATCACATGCAATTTTAAAACAGTCCTTTCCTCCTATTCACTGGCAATGTATTCAGGTCAATCCCACCTCTAATTAGAGGGACTTGGAAAAAGGAAATTCTATGGTGAAATGCTATATGCCCTACAATTTTATTTTAAGTAAGTAAGTATTCCTCAAGGCTGACGATTTGACTAAAGGAGAACTGGGCCCTCTCTTTGAAAGGTCCATCACCTGGGCTCATGGCAGCTTATTGGCTTGAAATCCCAATGATTCTAAGTTGTGGAGACACACACACAAAAGGGATGATATCCCTCGCATTAAAGGGGATAGGTTTTCTTTCCATTTTTCCCATTCCTGCTTCTCTCAAAACTTCCCAGAGGCCTGTAAGGTTTCTGGGGAATATTTGCAGCACATGTTGACCAGCAAGAATGTGGTGAGTTCCTAATAGGCACCAAGACACCCCCTCCTCTGTGACCTTTCCTTTCAACCCAGAGCAACTGGAGTGCCATGACTTGGGGAAGGGCTTTGCATTTGAGATAAATAGCTCCTATACCTGTCAGCTTTCTCTGACAAGAAAGCTCTTCCCTGCCACCATATAGGTCACCTTCCAATTAGTAATAAAAAAGGTTGAAAGTTCTTCTCCTTGTTTTGTTGAAAGAAGCCAAGTTCCAAGAAAGCTCCAGAGGCATCCCTACCATCCCTCAGTCATGGCGGCACGGACCCTGAAGGGGCAGCGAGTGCTTGTTTCTACTCTATCCATGCAGCTAAGCCCACTGGAGATGACCTTTTTGCACAAAAAAAGATGCATCCTGCTTTTGTGGGCCTCTTGTGGACCCCAACCCCTCATCTGGTCTGTATAAAGTGACCAAATGAGCCAGAGGGGCCAGGGGCCATCAGCTGCCCAACCCTCCCAGAACTGTTCCTAAGTACCTGACATCATGAAGCAAGTGGCAAGAAACAGCAATCACTTTTCAAAGAGCAAGTCGGATGCTGCAGGAGGAGAAGGAAGGGGAAGGACACGTATGGCTGCTGATTCTGGAATCTTCAGATCTGTTTGGATGAATCATCACCTATGACATCCAGGACAGGAATCTGATTTCATCCAATAGAAACTCCTTCTCCTGCCTCCCAACATCTGAAACCCAACAAACAAACATGTCTTAGGAACATGCTTGTCATCTTCTAGAGGCACTTGATGTACACATTGAGTAACTAGAAAACACTCACTCTATAATCCACACACATTGTGACACCACATTGTCACACAACACTCCCACACTAGAAAAGTGAAATTGCTGTTTGATGACTGTAAGCTCGTGGGTGTCTGCAGCAGTTGAGAGTCCTGCCAGGTGTAGGTGCTAAACAGAGAGGTCAACCCCAGGGGTTTCCCCCAGCCTGTGCGGAGATCCTTATTTGGTGAAGCTTCTACCTGTGCCTGGTCTCAGGGCCAGCCTGATAGCGCAGGACCGCAGCAGGGGAAGCGGTGCCTGCTGACGTCTCATCCAAAGAGATGAATGGAATTCCAGGCAGCTGGAGTCATACTGGCTTGGGACAGTGGCTTGGAGACCAGACTTCAATGACAGAAGCACTAGGCAGCAGCGCTCATGGCAACGTGCGCACCCACAGAAATGTGACCCACACCTCGGTTTCAGGAGCCCAAAAATGAAAAGAACGTTTAGGGAGGAAAAAGGGAAATAAAATAATAGGCAAAGGATAATTTATTGCTCTATGGGTCTGTTCTGTAAATAGTTTAAGACTTTGGAGCCAGATGGTTCTGCAAATTCTTCAACCAGGAGTCACGTTAAGAAGCACGAGTGGGCACAAAAACTGTTTTTCAAGACACAATTTCAGTTTTGGCTTGAGGAAACTGGATAGGAGTAAGTTTCCTTAAAGCTCCCGACTAGAAAGAAGCGGTCCGCTCCCGGCCTCGCGATCAGAATACGCATAGCGCCCCCAAGCGGCAGGCCGCGCAAGCGCTGCCGCACCCGGGAGACGCGACTTTGGCGGGGACTTGGGCGGCCGCTGCAGGGAAAGTGCGCCCGATGGGCAGCGGGAAGGCGCGCTCTGCACAGCGCCCCGCCGCCCGGGCGACACCGCGCTCACCTCCCTCAGTGGGGTCAGGCGGAGGGCGGGAGTGTGGCCATGGCGGGAGCGCGGCGTACAGGGGACGCGTGGTCCCCCACCGGCCGGGATGGATGAGGGTCCACAAGAGCCCAAGTGGCAGCCGCTTTAACGGATGGCTCTTTCGCGGTCCCACCTCAAGGTCCCATTTACCCGTCGGGCTTTTTTTTAAAAACAAAACGGGCTCCGTCTCAAGGTGTCCGCCCCTCAGCCACCTCCCAGGCATTCAAGGAGACGGGCTCGCCTGAAAGCCCCCCACCCCGCAAGGGCCTCGGGTGGTCGCTGGAAGCCCGTGGCCGCTCGCGATGCTCGCACTGAGCGCCTGGGCCCTGCGTGGCGCGAGAGCCGAAGCGCGGAGCGGGTGTGCGCCAAGGCTGCGTGGGCGGCACCTATTTTTCTGAGAAGTTCCAGTGCTCCTGTGCCCCGACCCCTGCTCCCCCTTCGCTTTCTAGCTGGAAAGTTGCGCGCCAGGCAGCGGGGGGCGGAGAGAGGAACCCAGACTGCCCCCCTCCCGCTTCCTGCCCGGCCGCCGCCCATTGGCCAGAGGAATCCCCAGGAATGTGAGCGCCCCTTTAAAAGCGCGCGGCTCCGCCGCCTCGCCAGCCACTGCAGCCGAGCCGGCCTGCCACCTCAGGGCTCCTGCCAGCTCTCCCGCGCAGCCTCCGACTCCGGCCGCCGAGTCCCTGGGCGCACAGGCCGCCCGGGCGCCTCCCCAGGACTCAGTGACCGTCGCTGCGCCCTCGCCGCCACTCCCGGCCACTGCTCCCCCGCTGCACACAGGTAAGTCGCCCGGGCTGCTCTGGCCATGCACCTGGAGCCCCGAGGCTGAAGCCCCTCGGGAGACCCTGATTCCATCCTCTCCCCCTTCGCCTGCCCCAGCCTGTCCCTCCCAGCCGCTGGGAGACTTTTTATGGGAGGCCTCCAGAGCCATCCTCTTCAGCCTTGGGGTTCACAAACCAACCAACTCGTCAGGACAGCCCAAGATCTCTTTATTCTCCAAGTCCTCCCGAAACCTTTATATGTCTTCCAGGGAAGTCTCTGTGTCTCCCTGCCCTCCCCCCCAGCTCCCCCAAATTACATCTCCTGATCTTGCTGTTCACCCTCAACTTTGCAAGGAAAAGCCCCCAGATTGTTGGTCTGGTGTCCCCCATACTTTAAAATTACACTCTCCTCTCTCCACTTTTGTCTCTTTTTTTTTTTTTTTTTTTTTGCTGATGCCGTCTGGAAAGTAAATTGTTGTCCTTCATTTCAGTAAATGAGGGACCAAAGAGGATGACCAGGGCCCTGGCCCCATGCCCAGCCAGCCGGCAGGTTTTGCCCACTCTCCCTGCTTAGCTGGTCTCTGATCCCGGACTCTTGTGCTTCCTGCCACAGGTTCCCTGCTGGGCACAAACAGCTCCGCCATGGGGCTGGCCTGGGGACTTGGTGTCCTGTTCCTGTTGCATGTGTGTGGCAGCAACCGCATTCCAGGTGAGTCTGTGTGGTACCTTCAGGGGGAGGAGGTGCTGGTTACCCCAGGTGTGCCCGTCCCATGCTCTTGTCTTGCAGCTGCTTTTCCCCTGGGCCCTGACAGGACATCAGGATGCAGTTTCCCGGTGACCGTGGTGTTTATTCAGCTCTTTCAGTGGTTGCCAGGAGTTTTCACCCTGTCCCTCTGGCCCCACCCCTCAGAGCTAAGCCCCTACCTTGGCTGCAGCCTAGAAAGCTCACCGTGTGCCCTCTCTTTCCTAACAGAATCCGGAGGAGACAACAGCGTCTTTGACATCTTTGAACTCACTGGAGCTGCTCGCAAGGGCTCTGGGCGCCGACTGGTTAAGGGCCCCGACCCTTCCAGCCCAGCTTTCCGAATCGAGGATGCCAACCTGATCCCCCCTGTGCCTGATGACAAGTTCCAAGACCTAGTGGATGCAGTGCGAGCAGAGAAAGGCTTCCTCCTTCTGGCCTCCCTGAGGCAGATGAAGAAGACCCGGGGCACACTGCTGGCCCTGGAGCGCAAAGACCATTCTGGCCAGGTCTTCAGCATCGTCTCCAACGGCAAGGCAGGCACCCTGGACCTGAGCCTGACCGTGCAGGGGAAGCAGCATGTGGTCTCGGTGGAAGAAGCTCTCCTGGCGACAGGCCAGTGGAAGAGCATCACCCTGTTCGTGCAGGAAGACAGGGCCCAGCTGTACATCGACTGTGAGAAGATGGAGAACGCCGAGCTGGACGTCCCCATCCAAAGCATCTTCACCAGGGACCTGGCCAACATTGCCAGACTCCGCATCGCAAAGGGAGGCGTCAATGATAATTTCCAGGTGAGGCCTCTTCTCTGAGCCCTGCTCCATGGGGTCATCTGCTAGCCAGGTGACCTGCCAGCAGAGCTACAAGAAATACTGTCTGTAGACTAAAGCAGTAGTTCTCAAGTTTTAGGGAGCATCAGAATCACCTGAGAGCTTGTTAAAGGTCATACTGCTGCACCCACAGCACGCAGGTGGTCAGGATTGTGGCCTGAAAACTACATCCCTAACTAGTACCAGGTGATGCTGATGCTGGTGGGAACCACACTTTGAAAACTACTCAAGAAAACAAGAAATGGTTTTCTTGTAACAGCCAGCCCGTTCAAGCCTCAGATACTCCACGTGCTCTTAAGAAAATAACTCAGTTCAAATGCATTCCAGCAGTTTTAATATTGCTTGAAGTGAATGCCTTGTATGGGCAGAATCAATACCACTTTGCTATTGGAGTCTCCGTGGGGATGCAGGTGGTCTCAAATAAATGGTTAAAATGGTGGTTACTTGCTGCTGCAGCTTCTTCCTTGCCTTAATTTCTAGATCTTTGCAACTGTGACTTTGAACTCCCACATATAACTCTTTGACACTGTAAAGTGTCTTTATATCCTCCGGGCTTAGTATCAGGTTCCATTTCCTGTGTACACAATAGGCTGATAACTGAATTCTTTGTAAAATACTAAAGATTTGGCAGAAGACATAATTAAGATTTTGAAGTTGTTTGGCAACTTATGTTGGTGTGTTGCTTTAACATAGTGATCTTAAAACGGAGCTCTTTTAAGCCTTTAGAACATCTCTTGTGTGCTTTACCTCACATAAAGACAGTCTCCTCCCCACCCCGACCACCCTCAACATTCTACAAGTAATGTGTGTCCTCTGCCCACAGGGGGTGCTGCAGAATGTGAGGTTTGTCTTTGGAACCACACCGGAAGACATCCTCAGGAACAAAGGTTGCTCCAGCTGTGAGTACCCCTCTATTATTAGGGCATATGGGGAAATCAGGGGATTCCATCAACAAGCTGCAAAATTTAAGTGATAGTGGTTGTACCTACACTACCCCAGGTAACACAGTTAAGAGGTGTTCAAAAGGGACCTCAAAGGGTATTCCAGACACAGTGCATCTCCTCACCTGCATCCCTTGGCCCAGATGAAATGTTTTTTACAACTAAGAACTCAAGAGAGTGGCTGGTGAGAACATGTGTTTGAACATCTATTACCTTTTTCATTTTGTGTGTTTTTTATTAGCTACCAATGTCCTCCTCACCCTCGACAACAACGTGGTGAATGGTTCCAGCCCTGCCATCCGCACTAACTACATTGGCCACAAGACAAAGGACCTGCAAGCCATCTGCGGCATCTCCTGTGACGAGCTGTCCAGCATGGTGCTGGAACTCAGGGGCCTGCGCACCATCGTGACCACGCTGCAGGACAGCATCCGCAAAGTGGTCAGTGGCCTCCGCTCCCAGCCCGCTAGCATGAGCCCTTAAAGTTTTATCACAGAGGGTCCCGAAATGACTGAAAATGAGGTTGGACACTAATGATCATTCTCCCCTTTTAGACTGAAGAGAACAAAGAGTTGGCCAACGAGCTGAGGCGGCCTCCCCTCTGCTATCACAACGGAGTTCAGTACAGGAATAACGAGGAATGGACCGTGGACAGCTGCACGGAGTGTCGCTGTCAGGTAAGGGGTCTTCGCAAACAAAAATGAGAATTGAAGCCACATCTTAGGGGAAACACTCAAATGGCCACTCAAATTCTTCTTATGTTCCAAGGCCTGACATTGAAGTGGTATTTTTTTCTTTAAGATGCAATTATGGCATGTAAAAATTCTTCCTTAAACTCTCAGGTGGTTTATCAAAGTATTAATTTTATCCCATGCTAAGTATCTAAGAGAACAAACCTACTAAGACATGAATAATTTACCTGCTTTAGTTCAAAGGCTAAGTGTTGAATGTCAGGTAAATAAAACCTGGTTGGAACATTCCTTTTATTCTGCCCCTCCCCCCGATTTGTATTTAGCTGTGGCATGGAGGTTCTTTTAATATAATACCGATTGTTGTTCACATCACTTAGCCCAACATTGTTAGGACATCACTGTTCTACTTAGCTCAGATGGCACTGTCAGCTGTGTTTGTTTCACTCTAGCACTCCCCACACCAGTGGCAGGTGAGTTTAGGGGTTTACCTGGACCACCAAACAAAGTCAAGCTTAAATACAAATCATGGATTACTGGATTTAGGAGGCAACTTCATTAAATTCCCATTCTTTTCCAAGATAATACAAAGCTAGATCTAGAGGAGAAAAAAAATGCTTATAGATCTTCTTTCCCCCTGAAGATAAAATATAAAAATTTAAAACTCCTGGCTAAATTTTGTGAGTTCAATTTCAGACATAGATTTGACCCATGATGTTTGTTGGTTCGCCTTATATAAATTCTTCATGCTATAACTTCTACCCTTGACTGAGTACCAATAAAAAAGAACTCTCCAAGGGATGGAGTGACAAGTAACTAGCACTAATACTGTCTCTATGATGGTGGTGGCTGCAAACACAACACTGACAGATCTTCTAGTAAACTCATTCCACTAGAGTGTTTACAGCCCTGACATGCTTTGGCTTGTAATGGACATGTTAACAGTATGTAAACTTCTGTTTGCATATGCTCAGTAACCCATTTCTCCCTTACTCTTCTGCCCTGCAGAACTCAGTTACCATCTGCAAAAAGGTGTCCTGCCCCATTATGCCCTGCTCCAATGCCACGGTTCCTGATGGAGAATGCTGTCCACGGTGTTGGCGTAAGTTCCCAAAATGGCATACCCATTCTTCAGTGACTAGGTCAGTTCTACATATATCCTAGACAGCTAAGCACAAGACTGGAACCCCACCCCATCCCCATCATATACTTCTCCATTCAGTTTCTTGCTGCAGCAGCTGGTTAACTGACAGCTCGTCTGCTGTATACAGCCAAAAATTCCATTATGACTAAATCTGAATTACCCATCTGGATTACAGTCCAGGCAATAATGATCTTGTAGGGCATTGATTCTGATTTTATGCTTTGAGGAAAGGAGATGAATCTGTAGCAGCAATAGCTCTAAGTTGACTGCTTTTAGAATTTGACTTCCGCGGTACAGTTAAGAAAAATCTGCTCACCAGAGAAATGGATAGGCTTATGGTATGGGCATTGGACTGAATTGGGCTTATAAATTTTGCCCATTTTATCTGCAGGGATAGGAGATCTAAGAGAGTAACAGCAATTTGAGTTTTGGAGCACTAAAAGAAATAAGGCACTATATTGTTACATGGCACCATATCCCTTGTTTTTGTTGCCAGTTTAAATTAATCATTTTGCTGAGACAATATTTAATGTAGCAGAAGTCATAAAGTGATTCATCATGACTAAATTAAGGAAAGTGGCACTTGCCCTTCACATACACAGACACCCAGGCCATGGCTCGGAATAACCAGTCCCATCCAGGCCTCATGTGAGTGATATTGGCACCGTGATGATCGTCTGCATATCTGTTTCTGTTCAGCATTCACTTGAGATGGGGGTTAAAGGGAACAACATCAGCTGGAACAGAGTTCTGAACTTAAATCAGGAATTGCTAAGAAAACTTAACTAACGACAAAAGAAAACAAGTTCTCTCTCTTCTGTCTGATACAGCTAGATGTGATTGTAGTCACAGTGCCTGGGCAGATGGTAAACAAACACATTGTCCTGTTGTGAAAATATGTGCAGAGACGGCCCCAAATGCTAGGGTGAGAGGAACAACAAATTCACTAACCTCATGGCCGAGTTGGAGCTGGAGCCAGCAGCAGCTAAGCTGCCTTCAAGTGCATCTGTCAAACACATGGTCTGTGGCTCCCCTGACAGTCAGAAATGATTCCTATAAGCTTCCTAAAACTCTAGCCTTCTTGGAAGCCTGAGACTGGAAATGGCTACTCAGACATCTTAAGTCAGTAAAGGGAAACTCATGTGAAATGCTGAGAGAGGAGAAAGAAGAGACAGTGGATGGGAGAACACATGCTGTGAGAGGGCCCAGCTGTACTGGCCCAGTGCTGCACACAGCATGACCTGGGATAGGCCCTTTGGCTGTTGGCCTAAGAAATATATTGCTTTTCATCCTACATAACTGAAACTTTGCACCCTCTGATACTAAGCCCTGGAGAGCTCATATATAGCATGGTAACTATAGTTAATCATACTGTATTACATGCTTGAAATTTGCTAAGAGAGTAGATCTTAAATCAAGCACCAAAAAAAGGTAACTGTGAGGTTATGGGTATGTTAAGTAGTTGGAGAGTGGCAATCACATCACAATGCATATGTATATCAAAACATCACATGGTACAGCTTAAATATATACAATATTTATTTGTCAATGATACCTCAGTAAAGGTCGGAAGATAATAAAAGAAGGAAATATATTGCTTTTCACCCTCTGGCAAGTGAAGAGCCCAGGACAGAGCCATCTGAAGAACAGCTTGTCTAAATCATCATATGCTAAATAAGCCTCCATTTCCCCTGCAGCCAGCGACTCTGCGGACGACGGCTGGTCCCCGTGGTCTGAGTGGACCTCCTGCTCTGTGACCTGTGGCAATGGCATTCAGCAGCGTGGCCGCTCCTGCGATAGCCTCAACAACCGATGCGAGGGCTCCTCCGTCCAGACGCGGACCTGCCACATTCAGGAGTGTGACAAGAGATGTAAGCATCTTGGCCACTCAGGGATGTAGAGAACTGACCTGTCCTTACTGACATCTCCAAGAGCAGTTCCATAGCGTGGAGGTTAAGGGCACAGCTGCTTGAATCTCTGGATCTGAATCCAAGTTCCACCACGTGTCACCCCTGAGCACAACTTGCCCTCTCTGAGGCTCTTTCCTCATCCACGACTTGGGGATGATAATAGTTCTTGATAAGGTTATTTTGAGCATTTTATGTAGATAATGCACGTAAAGCAGTTAGCACTGAGCTTGGCTCATGGCAAGCACCCTGTAAATGTTAGTTTATTAACAGCAACCCATAAAGACAGCTGATGACCTGTTCTCTAGTAGAAAACGTTCCATGTTGACATTTGGACACGTGGCCAAGAGCCAACCTCTACTACACACTAGATCTAGTTGCTGTTGACCATTTCCTGGAAATATATCTATATGCTCCTGGGGAGGGCTTCTACTTGGCTAGCTCTGAGCCAACACCATTTATGACTTGAGCTTTGTCCTTTAGTTAAACAGGATGGCGGCTGGAGCCACTGGTCCCCGTGGTCCTCTTGTTCTGTGACATGTGGTGATGGTGTGATCACAAGGATCCGGCTCTGCAACTCTCCCAGCCCCCAGATGAACGGGAAGCCATGTGAGGGCGAAGCTCGGGAGACCAAAGCCTGCAAGAAAGACGCCTGCCCCAGTAAGTGTGCACTCGCTGCAGGGCTCAGCGTGGGCAGCAGCTCTGCCCAGCTGGTTGCCTGGCACGTGCAGCCTCCAGTTCGTGGAGGGGAGAGTTTACTTACTAAAGAAACAAACAGAAGCAAAGTCCTGCATGCTCAGCAGCTCTTTTAATGAAAAATAGAAAGAAAATCATTTCAAACTCATCCTCTTCCCAGACATTCTTTCCACATGTCAGGGTGGCAGAGATTTCTTGAACAGGCTTAGGATAATCTTCTATGACAGGCGAGGTGTTTGAAAATTGACCTTAATTTCTGCATATGGTTTACTTTCTTACAGTCAATGGAGGCTGGGGTCCCTGGTCACCATGGGACATCTGTTCTGTCACCTGTGGAGGAGGGGTACAGAAACGTAGCCGGCTCTGCAACAACCCTACACCCCAGTTTGGAGGCAAGGACTGCATCGGCGATGTGACTGAAAACCAGATCTGCAACAAGCAGGACTGTCCAATTGGTGAGCCACGAAGCCCAGGGCAAACTCACCCCAGGAGCTTGCTATGGTACTGAATGCTGCAGCCAGCATTGAAGGGGGTTCCACCATATGTTTGTTCTGAGTGGTTTGCCTACTCTAAAATGCAGGTGGACAGCCTAATCCCAACAAGTTATCAGTTACACAGACCCCACAACATCTTACACTCTATTGATTTTTAAGTGCCCAGCATGGCAGTAAGAGCAGCTTAGACCAACCATTTACTGTGCCTCTCTCTCACCTCGTCTCAGACGGATGCCTGTCCAATCCTTGCTTTGCCGGAGCCAAGTGCACTAGCTACCCTGATGGCAGCTGGAAATGTGGTGCCTGCCCCCCTGGTTACAGTGGAAATGGCATCCAGTGCAAAGATGTTGATGAGGTGAGAACCGAGGGCTCAGAGTTGCTGGATCTGGGAGAGCAGCTAACTGTCCTAGTCACTTCCTTCTGGCAGTGTTTTCGAAACATGAAGCACACTCTCATTTCCTCCATAGTGCAAAGAAGTGCCTGATGCCTGCTTCAACCACAACGGAGAGCACAGGTGTGAGAACACGGACCCTGGCTACAACTGCCTGCCCTGCCCACCACGCTTCACCGGCTCGCAGCCCTTCGGCCAGGGCGTTGAACATGCCACGGCCAACAAACAGGTACAGTAGACTAGACTAGTAGACCAGAGCAGAGGAGAGCTGTCCTTGACCAAAACAACTAGGAAAGGAAGGAGTGTAATTCCATACCCTTCACAAAAATCAGGGGCCAGGGGTGAATATACAACCTGGTTTTGGAAACATGACTAGAAAATCCATGGTAAATCTGGCAGGGGAAAAACTAATCTACCATATTTGAAAATGCTGCTTTGAAATGAGTTGTGAGCAGATGGACTTGTAAATGCCTAAGTGCTACTAGGTGCTAAACCATTTCAAGAAAAAACAAATGTAAAGCAAAGTTCACCTGTAGTCTGGGCAACCTCAGAGGGAGAATGGGGAGGGACAGAGGTAACCCACACTCTTCCACACAGAGCCTGTGCCTGCTCTGAGATGGTAGGGGCCTGGACTCTTCTTGTTTCCATGCTATCTGGGGACTCCCAAAGGCTCTGTGCTAACGTCAGGACGGTGTACCCTCAGGTGTGCAAGCCCCGAAACCCCTGCATGGATGGGACCCACGACTGCAACAAGAATGCCAAGTGCAACTATCTGGGCCACTACAGCGACCCCATGTACCGCTGCGAGTGCAAGCCTGGCTATGCTGGCAATGGCATCATCTGTGGGGAGGACACGGACCTCGACGGCTGGCCCAACGAGAACCTGGTGTGCGTGGCCAATGCAACTTACCACTGCAAAAAGGTAGAGCCAGCTTCTTATGTGCCTCCAGAAAGAAGGCCCATCGCCCTATCAAAAGAACATGCTAAGGAATTTTTAGTACTTCAGGTTTGAAAATGAAACTGAAAGATTAAATCTCCCCAAGGCAAAGGGACATTAATTCCTATTAAGGTTAAATCATTTGGTGCCAAAAACATGAACGGGGAAGGCTCTTTCAGTGACCGTGTTCCCTAGTTGATTTGTTTGCTCAAAAAAAGGTTCAGTACTCTACCAGATCCCAGCAGAGTATGACTTGCATTCACAGCATCTATAAAGCCTAAAGCATGTATACAGATTCTGTATATATATCCCCATGAAAACATTTATTTTTTTGTCTTCCCATAAAAAGTATACGTTGTTGCAGAGCAGCATTCTCTTGTTCTGTTTGGAATGTCCAGGTGGACTCCCTCATGCGTGAGCTGAGCAAAGGGAATGTGGACTGCAACTATAATGTGTCTTCTCTTTCCTAGGATAATTGCCCCAACCTCCCCAACTCAGGGCAGGAAGACTATGACAAGGATGGCATTGGCGATGCCTGTGATGATGACGATGACAATGATAAAATCCCAGATGACAGGGTAAAAACAAAATATTTTCCATTCCTCCTCCATCTATTCAACTCAGCGGCAGCCTGAAACACTTTAGGATTCAATTATAGGCTTACAGCAAAAAAAAAATACCAGATTGATATATTGGATAATTAGAAATTATTCATTGTATTTCAGTAGCTTGAGGATATAGATGTTACCAAGAGAATTTTTAAATGAGAGTTTTGTTTTTCATCACAAGCTTTTTTTCCCTCCACTTGAGAGAGAAATTGCAGTGAATAAACAAATGACACTTTGTTCCCCAGATGCATTTCAAACGCCACATCTAAATTTACTCCAGCCATACTGAGAACTGAGATGATGAGATTATATTTTACATCTCACTAACTTGTAACTAACAGGAATCCGTTTTTCTTTCATTATGTCCCGCTTTTAACTTTTGTAGTGATCATTTTACACTGAGTACTCAATTAGCATATCCACTAAGTAGAAAATAATTACTACAAATTTTTGCAGTTTCATGCATGTTGTGCACGTGGTTTGAGGCTTGAGCCAGTTTCACAAACAATGTTATAAAGTGCTCCATTTCTTCTCTTTGCAGGACAACTGTCCATTCCATTACAACCCAGCCCAGTATGACTACGACAGAGATGATGTGGGAGACCGCTGTGACAACTGCCCCTACAACCACAACCCAGACCAGGCAGACACAGACAACAACGGGGAAGGAGACGCCTGTGCGGCGGATATTGACGGGGATGGTAAGGTGCTCCCTGAGTCAGCGGGCCATGGGAGACAGGGACATGTGGAGCTTTCATCTTAGTCCTGGCCATTAGTATGTGGTTTGGTGGAAACATCCAAAAGATCCCAGCTCTTATTTGTCCCCTGTTCTTTGCAGGTATCCTGAATGAACGAGACAACTGCCAGTATGTCTACAATGTGGACCAGAGGGACACTGATATGGATGGGGTTGGAGATCAGTGTGACAACTGCCCCTTGGAACACAATCCAGATCAGGTAGGTGGACCCTTTCACAGTCTTATAGCAGAGTGTTGGACTATCCCTTCACAGTTTCATTACCATGCCTCTCAGTGTTCCCATAGCCAATCACGGTAAGTTTGTGTAAATAGTTTGCCTGATATGAGCCCCTTGCCAAGAGTCCCATAGATCTTTAATGTGAGGATCTCCTAACTTCAGTCTTCTATAAGATGATCTGCTTGACTTGCTCAGCATGATCTACCATTGTTAAGATAGATTATATAAAGCAAAAATCTGTGACTGACAACTTTATAATAGTTTAAGCATATGTAAGACTAAGAGATGGAAAATAAATGCTTAAGCAAAATAACCATTTTCTTGGCTAATATAACTGTGAAAAGAAACATCATCAAACTAAGAATATGTCCAAAACGTGGAGAAAAAAACTCCTGTTTCTTTGTCCCTATTCAAAGTATCTGGAATTACAAACCAGTCAGTCTCTACCCATGCTAGGGCGTGCTACAAACATTGCACAGAACGGGTTTCCCATCTGAAAGTATCGCTTTTTTGTGTAACTGCCTATCATTATGTTCTAGGGATAAAAGTTAAAAGGAGGCTTTTGTTTTCTAAAATGCATTATTCTGGAAGCTTAGAAACTAACTTTTTAAAAACGGTAATGTTTTTATTAGATTAAAGAAATGAGAAATCTAGCTTCCCCCTCCTAATATTTGCTCTTGTGAAGTCCTATAAAGCAAAGAGCAACAGGATGCGTCGCTCTGGGGCCATCGTGGGAGAGCTCTGCTGATCCGAGGGCTCTGAGGCTCATCTATTTTGAGTTTGGGACTGACCGTAAATTAAATTCCTCCAATAGCATTTAACTTCACTGGATGAGTTTTTGTCTCCTCACATCGAAATAAGCTTTATAACAAAATTTAAGCATCACATAAAAATCTTATAAGCAAAGAGCTTAATTATTGGCAAGAAAAATTCCTGTTCATGTATAAATAGCATCCCATGCATATTGAATAATGTTCAAGTACTCTCAGAAAAACTACTTAGAAAAAACTTTCAACTCTACCTAAGCTAATAGGTGACTAACTGCATAAAACCAAACACTAAAAATAATAATAATAATAATTGATTCCCATCACACACACACACATGACCCAGACAGTATATACAGAAAGCAGTGGCATGTTTCTGTGACTTCATGACCCAGAGAAGTTAACATGTCAACTGTCTTACAATTGAAACCTGTGGGAAATTACAAAATGTATCCAGAGAATCTCATTTAACATTAAGATATAAACAGTTGACATTGCATTCTACCCTTGGTAATTAAATAACTCTATTTAATTTTATTTAGAAAGTTTTATATTTTAAAAAAAACTCTTAAATATCCCTTCTCAGAATTTTATATGAAAACAAGGATCAAGGGAAAAAACTTAGAAAATGTAATTGCTAATATTGCTATCTTTCTGCAGTAGTATGTAAACAGACATGCAACCCCACTGTCCATATCAAACACTGGAGAATTTTCCCTGTTGTGGGAACATAAGTTTTCTTTCACATGAATGATCTATACCTCCATTTACCCTCGACTGTGTCTCTTTCAGCTGGACTCCGACTCGGACCGCATTGGCGACACCTGTGACAACAATCAGGATATTGATGAAGACGGCCACCAGAACAATCTGGACAACTGTCCCTACGTGCCCAATGCCAACCAGGCTGACCATGATAAAGATGGCAAGGGAGACGCCTGTGACCATGACGATGACAATGACGGCATTCCTGATGACAGGGACAACTGCAGACTCGTGCCCAATCCCGACCAGAAGGACTCTGACGGTGAGTCAGTGGAGCCACTTTTTAAGAGAGTAACTGACGCCATGGCTGTCTAGATTGAGGAAATCAAAACAAAGCTGAGTACATTTGAGAGGAGGAAGGGGCTAACTGCCAACTCTGACAAGATAGTGAATGTCTGACACCAGTAATAATAGCATTTCAGAATTTCACTGAACTTTTGCTTTTTTGCCCTTAGGTGATGGTCGAGGTGATGCTTGCAAAGATGATTTTGACCATGACAGTGTGCCAGACATTGATGACATCTGTCCTGAGAACGTTGACATCAGTGAGACTGATTTCCGCCGATTCCAGATGATTCCTCTGGATCCCAAAGGGACATCCCAAAATGACCCTAACTGGGTTGTACGCCATCAGGGTAAAGAACTCGTCCAGACTGTCAACTGTGATCCTGGACTTGCTGTAGGTGCGTAGTGAGTTCTCAGATCAAGAGGCTAACGCATACATGGGGAAAGAAAGCAAATATAAAACCTGGCAACTGCGTCTGTCCCTGGGGGTACTAAGGAGGTCTGGGATCATAACAGAGAACCTTCTGAAGGCTGCAGCTTTTAACCTGCCTCTGGCCTCGTCTTCCAGGTTACGACGAGTTTAATGCTGTGGACTTCAGTGGCACCTTCTTCATCAACACCGAAAGGGACGATGACTATGCTGGATTTGTCTTTGGCTACCAGTCCAGCAGCCGCTTCTATGTTGTCATGTGGAAACAAGTCACCCAGTCCTACTGGGACACCAACCCCACCAGGGCTCAGGGATACTCAGGCCTTTCTGTGAAAGTCGTGAACTCCACCACAGGGCCTGGCGAGCATCTGCGGAATGCCCTGTGGCACACAGGAAACACCCCTGGCCAGGTAAGAAGCATCCTACAGAAGGGAGCGAGTCGATGGGTGCTGGACTAGCCCTGGGGACACTGTGCTTTGACCAAGACTCCTAACAGGGAGTCTTAGCTATAAAGTTCCCACATCATCAACTGCATTAAGCTCTGCTTTGTAAAACACAATAGTGTCTGACAGGGGAGCTTGCTGTGACCAAGAGCTGCCCTTTAAATCTGAAGGTAGTTTCAGCCTTTTGAAACAAAAGAGCTCCTGCCCTGACTCTTTCTGCTTTATGTGTACATTCAGTGAGACGCCTTGGAAAAAGTCCTGCATTGCTTCCCTCTAATTCAGGTCAACTCGGTACCTTTCAGGCACTGCTGCTTATGAAATGAAATATAAACCTCCTGATGGAGCTGTGTTTCAACCTTTTCTTTTCCCTTTCCTTCAGGTGCGCACCCTGTGGCATGACCCTCGTCACATAGGCTGGAAAGATTTCACCGCCTACAGATGGCGTCTCAGCCACAGGCCAAAGACAGGTTTCATTAGGTAAGATTGCACTGATTAAATTTCACTCACAATCACGCTCATGGGCAAAAAGGAGACAAAAAGCCACAGTGTCATTAACAAGATTATTTTTTTCCCCCTACAGAGTGGTGATGTATGAAGGGAAGAAAATCATGGCTGACTCAGGACCCATCTATGACAAAACCTATGCTGGTGGTAGGCTAGGATTGTTTGTCTTCTCTCAAGAAATGGTGTTCTTCTCCGACCTGAAATATGAATGCAGAGGTAGGAGCAACACCACAGTGAATGTACAGCTGACATCTCTAATTAAGACTGATATCAGGGACGACAATTATGGGAAAGTCTGATTAAAGACTATTTTGGAGACAGAGTTATTTGTATTTTGCTTTTGAGGACACATTACAAAAATAATGCCTCTGCGCTGTGGCTTATGAAATCCTGAGTCCTTATTAACAATATTAATTTGCTTAGCAATCTTTGTGCTCTTCACATACAGTGCAAAGGAAAACTGCAGGCAAGCTCCTGAACAACTTAGACCTCATTAATAATACTTCTTTGCAATTGTATATGTTTATATATCTTACACACTGCTTAGGGTGTTATTAATGCCATTATAGCACAAGTTCTTTCACAACTTTTCCCTATATACAAAGAGGGGAAAGGAATGCTGCCTCCATATTGGCATGTTAAATTAATTTTTGCTATTAACCTTAGTGGTTTTTTTTCTCTCTATTCTTTTTCCCTCAATGATTATTTAGCCTCTGAGTCCAGCATTGGACCTACCACAAAATAAGTGCTTAATAAATATTCACTGGACCAAGGCCAGATACTAACAAGATCAATCAGAGTAAAGAAAAATGGTTGATTGTACTCAAAACATATTTAAATTATGATACAATTTTTGAGTCTGAATTTTTAAAATAAAACTCCCTAAACTTTTAACACTAAAGGCCTCAGAAAGTAGAACATCAGTTCTGGATGGTCACGCTGTCTCATCTCCTAACATCAATGTCTGCTAATAAAATTAAATGTTAATATGCTTGAGCAATCTTAAATGATGCTTTTGTCATTACAAAGAAGCACTATTGCTAGGTTGTTAATTTATGAACTGATAGTAAGATGACCATGTTTTATGAATAAGTTTTCACTTATGTATTTACTTATATTGTTTGTTTTATTTAACAGATTCCTAATCATCAAACTGTTGATCAAAGACTGATCATAACCAATGCTGGTATTGCACCTTCTGGAACCATGGGCTTGAGAAAACCCCCAGGATCACTTCTTCTTGCCTTCCTTTTTTCTCTGCTTGCATCAGTGTGGACTCCTAGAACATGTGACTTGCCTCGAGAAAATGCAAGTTTTCAAAAAGAGACTTGACATTCAGCCTCCAGTGAATGACAAGACATCTTCCAAGAGTATAAACAATGACTTTGGTTTACTTTTGAAAAAGCAAAAGCATCTACTTGCTTCAGTTGGGAAGCTGCCCTCTCCACTCTGCTTTTGCCACAGAGCAGGGAGCTATTGTGAGGCTCTCTCTGAGCAGTGGACTCAAAAGCATTTTCAGGCTTGTCAGAGAAGGGAGGACTCACTAGAATTAGCAAACAAAACCACCCTGACATCCTCCCTCAGGAACAGGGGGAGCAGGGGCCAGAGCACTAAGGGGAGGGCACACACCCGAGAGACGACTGTATGAAGAAAACATGGAGGAACTGTTACATGCTCGGTACTAAGTCATTTTCAGGGGATAGAAAGACTCTTGCTGGATTTCATGATGCTGACTGGTGTTAACTGATTAATCCACGTAAATAGGCACTTAAACAGAAGCAGGGAAGGGAGGGAAAGACTGGCTTCTGGACTTCCTCCCTGACCGCCACCCCTTACATATCACCTGCAGTGGCTAGAGCAGGGAGTCAGGATTAAACCAGTGTAAGACAGTGCTGGCTGCCACTGCCTGCTCACAGTGAAATTGTTCGTTTTATTCCAGATGTAGCTTGTGCAGATGTAGCAGGAAAATAGGAAAACCTACCATCTCAGTGAGCACCAGCTGCCTCCCAAAGGACAGGCAGCTGTGCTTATATTTTTATGGTTAGAAAGGCACAAACTTATTAGCAACCTAACTAAAACATTCCTTTTCTCTCTTTTTTCCTGAATTATCATAGAGTTTTCCAGTTCTCTCTTTTGGACTGTAGATTTGTTTTTGTTTTTTACAGATGCTTTACAATGTAAAATATTTATTTTTTAATGCTTCTGGAAGATTTGGCTGAAGGATTTATTCATGGAAAAGGAAGAAGCCGAAGGACTATCCATATCATCTTTGTTAGGAGTCTTCATGACTATAAGATTGTAAATACAGATTATTTATTAACTCTGTTCTGCCTGGAATTTAGGTTTCATATGGAAAGTGTTTGAGAGCAGGTAGCTGAGATTTAGCAGCAAATCTCTGTCAAGAATGACACAAAGAAAATCAGCATAACAAGCTGCTCTTCCCTTTGTGCTTAGAATGAATGTTTTGGGATTCTTTTTTTTTTTTGCCTTTGTTTTGTCTTTCCAAGTGGAATTAGTTGGTTATGCATTTGTGAGTGTTGTAGATTACAAAGAAAGCCATGAGGTCTTCCATATACTGTTTTACCCCATCCCTTATGCCTATTTCCAGGGAGAAGGAAAGCATGTACACTTTTTTTTTTTCATTTTTCCAAAAGAGAAAAAAAATGACAAACGTGAAACTTATATACAAATATTACCTCATTTGTTGTGTGACTGAGTAAAGAATTTTTGGATCAAGCAGAAAGAGTTTAAGTGTCTAACAAACTTAAAGCTACTGTAGTACCTAAAAAAAAGTCAATGTTGTACATAGTATAAAAACTCTTTGCAGAAAAGTATTCCCAATAAGGAAATAGCATTGAAATGTTAAATACCATTTCTGAAAGTTATGTTTTTTTCCTATCATCTTGTATACCATTGCTTTATTTTTATAAATTATTTTCTCATTGCCATTGGAATAGATATCTCAGATTGTGTAGATATGCTATTTAAGTAATTTATCAGGAAATACTGCCTGTAGAGTTAGTATTTCTATTTTTATATAATGTTTGCACACTGAATTGAAGAATTGTTTTTCTTTTTTTGTTTTGTTTTGATTTGATTTTTGCTTTTTACACCCCCCAAGTTTTTACTACTTGCCAATACTTTTTTCTAGGAATGTGCTTTTTTTGTACACATTTTTATCCATTTTACATTCTAAAGCAGTGTAAGTTGTATATTACTGTTTCTTATGTATAAGGAACAACAATAAATCATATGGAAATTTATATTTATACTTACTGTATCCATGTTTATGTGTTCTCTACTGCCTTTATGTTATGAAGATATGGGTAAATACCATCCTTAAACCAATACAGCATACACAAAAAGAAATTACAGTAAATAACAGTAATATTCACGGTTTTTATTTGATTTCGAAAGACTTGAGTTTGCTCAGGCTAGGCTGAGAATGTGCTGAGTTTGTGAGATAAAAGAACAAAACAATAAATTAGCCAGCCATATTAAAAACATAAAAGAGAAATGACCCCTAAGTCAAGGGTCTCAAACGAATAGAATTTAATATTTTATTAATATCATTTATTGAATCCTTTTCAAATTCCAGTTCTGTCTCTAAAAAGAACAACAAAAACAAAGGTAAAAACAGCTATGAAGCACATGCAACTCTTGCAACTCCATTTTCTGACCCATGAATGATCGCGTGTTGTGGAGAAGCTGCGAAACTAAATGTGTATCAGGGAGGAATTGCCCTTGAAGAGTTGATCAAACATTATAGATATCACTTTTTGTGATACCTATGAATAAATAACACCTTTGGTGAAAAGCAGATTACCAAAGAAAAATGTAAAATTCGGAAGGAATGCATGAAAGAGAGAGAGAGAGAGAATGTGTGTGTGTGTGTGTGTGTGTGTGTGTGTGTGTGTGTAAATATAAAATTATTTTGTGAAGGGAAGGCCCAACTGTTACAATAAGCAGACCTTGATTTTTGGATGGGCTAATCATGAATGTGAAATACTGACCAATTTCCAGGTTTAATAAAAATAGATTAAAGAAGAAATTTTATGAGTAGGTTAGAGATGTGGCTTTGAGGTCTACTAATCACTAGGAAAGACTGACTGAATGAGACAGAATCTTCCTCCCTTGTTGATTTTTCTCTCTCATTCTAAAATCACCTATCTGGGTAGCGTAATCACACATAAGTGTCAATTGCCAAATCATTTTATAGTGCCAAGGTGAAGAAGCAAGAATTAGAAAGTGTTGATAATGGTTGTGGAGTTAGGAAAACCTATCTGAAAGAAATAATTCTTCAAAACATGACTTGTGCATTCTCAGAGTAGTGCAACATGTGAAGCCCTGGGACAGAATTCTTAATTCATTTTTAGGTAGTGGAGCAAAAATGATTGAAAATATCAAGATGAGACAGAAAAAGTGGCTGGGAACAGTAGCTTTTTTTCCAAGCATGTCCCATTTTCACCCTGAAACTGACCTTGAAATCAGCAGGTTATAGTGAAATAAAGAACTTGTTAAATTTTAAAATTACGTCATCAAGATGATAACTTTTCCTCCTATAAGAGTTTATTGTCATACGTTGCAGGAGAGTTAGATTGAAGAGCAATAAACTTTAGGTCCTATGGGAATTTACAATAAAGGTGGTGCCAGTAGTTTTTAAAGAGTCATATATAAAAAAAAATCTCAAATTTTAGGCTTCCAAATTCATTCTTAAAATGAATTAGCTCTCTCTCTCATATAATTTTTATTCTTTATCTTGTTCTGGGGCAAACAGGCCTAAAGGGAACCTCAAAATAAAAGCTCTTATTTTTAATAACAACTTATTAAATCAGAGTAACTTTCTAAAATCTGGAACCTCTGTGTTGAATTATAAATTAGTTCACCAGTCCTTGTTAAGAGTTACCTTCAGTTGACATGTTATGGAATGATGTCACCTCTTTTAATGGCAGAATTCATTACTTTAAATCAGTCTGTTTTCTTCCCCTTTCCTAAATAATAGAAAGGCTCACTGTGCTCCGAATACCATTTGCAGAAACACGCTACAAAGTCATAAGCCCTGTGTAGTACCACTCTAGAAATAATTTCTCTGTTTCTCTGTCCTCTCCTCCCCTGCCCTTTCCCCCATCTCTCTGTCTCTTTCTATCTCTATATCTGTCTGTCTCTGCCTCTCTTTCTCTCTCCCTTATACACACACACACATCAAATACCAGGAAAGCATGGATTTAGAAAGCTGAGCTCCTCTAACAGGCTGATGGACAACAATGGCTCCTCTCTGTCCCACTCCAAATTCCCACCCTTACCACCTCTGCCCTCTGATTGTTCCCACCCAAACCCGACACACACAGGAGTGCCACATGACATTCCTATGAGAATCTAAAATCACGACTTTTCTAACTTCTGCTGTTATTCCACAGCAAAACTCTTGGCATCAAGAAAAATTACATTGTAGCACATTGACATCAGCACAGACCATTGTTATTTTCAATGAATAAACAGTAAACTGAAATGAAGGGCTGAAAAAACAGAAGGCATTATGTCAATCAATACCTCTGAAAATAGTACCTATAGAATTTTTCATCTTAAAGAGTCAACGAGGCTGGGTATGGTGGCTCACGCCTATAATTCCAGTACTTTGGGAGGCTAAGGCAGGAGGATTGCTTGAGGCCAGGAGGTGAAGACCAGCCTAGGCAACACAATAGGACCCCCATCTCTACAAAAAAGATTTTAAAAATTAGCTGGGCATGGTGATGCACGCCTATAGAGGCTACTTGAGAGGCTGAGGCAGGAGGATCATTTGAGCCCAGGAGTTTGAGGTTACAGTGAGCTATGATCATGCCACTGCACTCCAGCCGAGAGTGACAAAACTAGACTCTGCTTCTTAAAAAAAAAAAAACAAAAAAGAAGTCAAGGAAATTGAGGTAAGCAATTACTAATGTTATTCAATATTAGTAGAGGAACATGTGCCAGCAAATTTTATTAAAGGCAGAACAACAGCCAGCTCATTTTTTGAATCAGAAAAAAATTGGAATTCTAGGACTAATGCCAATTCATCTTATGGGCTGTCAACATAAAATTTTCTCTGAATCTAGGTTACTGACTTGTAACTAGACCAACCTTCTCTCTTAAAATACTGTCACAGATTTTTTTTTAAAAGGAGTTCACCTTTATTTGCTGCATTCTAAAAGGCCCAAACTCTAAAAGAAAATAGAAAACCAAAAATAATATATCAAATAATCCAGTTAAACTCCTACTTAAGAAAAGCATCATTGCTAATAAGATACCAAAGGCTCTCCTAACATTGTTTTGCTGAGAAAATTCACCTCTTTGTATGGCAAGCTGTAGGAAGCTTTGTTTAACAGACATTAGACAGGTGACAAGAAGGAAAAGCAGGGCCAGAACAAAAATTCATAGTGACCACAATCTGTCTGAATCACAATAAAGTTGAAACATACAATAGCACTCCACCTAGTTTCACCATAATACGTATACATTGAAATGTTAGTTTTTATAATGTATCCCTGATATTGCAAGATTAGCAATAAATTTATTAAAAATTTTCCCAGAAATTTCAATGAAGGAAAACCATTGAACAAGTCTCAAAATATACCCCAAGTCTCAAAAATATCAAAGAAATGTAACCCATATGTCAAAATCATATTTGAGGAATAGTCTCCACAATACACTCATTGAATTCAAAATATTCCCCAAAAATGTAATATAACTTAATTACCAACTTTCTCAAAAGCACACCCCAGCAGGTCCTTACTTAGGATTCTTTACATTCTTCTGTCATGTCTTTAGCCTCCTGTTCATCTGCACATAAAAACAATAACTAAAATCATTAGACAATCAGAAATGTGTACATAATTAACAAAAATAATTCAGTCTACGAAACATTAAGTCCTTCTATACATGAAACAATAATCATATTCTCATTTAAATACTTATTCCACAGTCACCACAGCTGCTTATAAAGTTTACAAGAAAAATGCCTGCCCTCATTGAGCTTACAGCTCTGGGAGAACATTCTGGGATTTGAGAGCTAAAATTGTTATGGATTTGGAGACAGACATAAAAGGTAATTTTTTGCTTTCTAGTAAGTTTCTGGGAAATAGAGTGAAAGCAAAAATAAATACTACGTACAGGATAGATAAGTGCTAATTGCCTTTCATTTCTTCAAAGTGAGAATAAAATTGTGACACTAACAGAAATGGAATGGTAAGTATTTTTCTACCCTTACTGAGAAGGTTATCAGAAAAGGCAGAATTGACAATAGAATCAAATGGAAGAAGACAATAAAAGAGAATATTATTCAATAATAAAAAACACATATCTTGAACACATAAATCTCCACAAAAACTTGTACACAGATATTCATATCAGCATTATATGTAACAGCCAAAAAGTGGAAACAACCCAAATGTCTATCAACTGATAGATAAATAAAATGTGGTATATCCATACGATAGAATATTATTCAATAATAAAAAAGAATGGAGTACCAGTACATGCTACCACATGGATGAATCTGGAAAACATTATGCTAAGTTTAAGATGCCAGTCACAAAAGGGCACAGATTGTATGATTCCATTTATATGAAATGTTCAGACTAGGCAAATTCATAGAGACAGAAAACAGATTTGTGATTG
>NW_012148618.1:10820519-10822443 GCF_000956105.1 Propithecus coquereli
AGTAGATAGAGCAAATGATCATTAGTAAATATTCACATGAAAAGTCTCCCTCAAGAAGAATTGGACTCTATTAGTTTTATCTTTTGAGTAACTAATTTGCTGTTCGGTTTAATGTTCTCAGTTTGAATTTAGAGTGACCAACCAACCCAATTTGCTAGGGAATGAAGGTTTCCTGGGATGTGGAACATTCAGTGGTAAAACAAGAACACTCCTGAGCAAATCAACACAGTTGGTCGCCCTGGTTTTCATTTAGGGGTGTTATTTTCAAAAAATACCTTATGTGACTCATTGCCTTTGTTATACATTTTTAAAATTGATAGATAATTATATATATTTACAGGGTACATAGTGATGTTTTGATGCATACTATGTAGAGTGGTCAAATCAGGGTGATTAGCATATCCATCACCTCAAACATTTATCATTTCTTTGTGTTGGGAACATTCAAAAGTCTCTCTTCTAGCTATCCAAAAATATATAATAAATTACTGTTAACTATAGTAACCCTACAGTGCAATAGAACACTAGAATTTATTTCTCCTAACTGTAATTTTGTATTCTTGAACAAATCTCGCCCTACCTTTCCCTCCCCACTGACAATTAGAGAATTTTTTAAGAACACTGTTCACTCAATAGGTCCTGTGAGAAATTCCACTTTGTTTTTCTTGAAGAATTAGTATAGTTCTGTCCCTCTTCTTCACTGCATAACTTACTTGTGTCCCTTTTTGCCTGATTCCACTATATTTGTTATTTGTTATTCACATGTTCCTTTTTATTGTATGAATTGCTCTTGATGACTAGCTCGAATGCTTAGTGGGAAGAGAGAATACTGTACATGCATAGATGCATTTTGTTTTGATTACCTAGAGAGCAACTCAGTATAAGATAATTTGATTAAATACCAGATTAATCACAGCCCTGAAGTGCCAATGAAATCAGAGGTGTCTCTGAGATTAAGAGTTACCTGAGAACACTTACTGCCCACTCTCTTCACACTTCCACATAGAACTTGCAATGGAAGCATCCTGGCCTAACTTCACACCCTCCACTCTCTCCACAGGAAGAAGAGCCAGTTATCTGATGAGTTTAGGGAATGAACAGCATGCTCAGCTCAGTACTTTCCTCCTCAGGAGTTAGTACCCCCACCCTACTTGTTCCCACCCCCAAAGCATGCATTCTTTGCTCTGTCATATTATTGATTTTACATGTACAGGTCTCCACAGGTAAGGCCTGAGGTTTTCCACCTCTGCCAATGATTGGGTGAGTAATTTTATTTGGGGGACATAGCATTAGGAAGCCTGTTTGGCTGCCCACTTGGGTCACAACAATTCTCTGCATTTCATCAGCAATAAAGCTGACCTTTATCTCCATTTGTCAGAATCCATCTCTCTCTCTCAATTGCTTCTGACCTGGGTGAAAAAGAGAAGAGTGCTATTTATGGATCCCCTAAAAGCCCAGTAGTTAATGAGTACAACACTGATTTTATTGAATCTTGTATTCAAAAAGTCTAATAATGGTAGTTACCACTAAGCTTAAAGCATAAACAAGGCTAATGAAGGATTTCACATTTGAAAACTTTTAATACAACTGTGAAGCAAATCCTTATTTGTCAATACAGCAATTTAAATTGGTCCCTCAGCTCATAGATTAGAAGAAACAATATTGTTAAAATGTCCATACTACCCAAAGCAATCTACAGATTCAATGTAATCCCCATCAAAATACCAATGACATTCTTCACAGAAATAGAAACAATAATTCTAAAATTTATATGGAACCACAAAAGACCCAGAATAGCCAAAGTCATCCCAAGCAAAAAGAACAAAACCAGAGGAATCACATTACCTGACTTCAAATTATACTACAGAGCTATAGCAACCAAAACAGCATGGTACTGACATAAAAGCAGACACATAGGAAAAGG
>NW_012148618.1:10822493-10826042 GCF_000956105.1 Propithecus coquereli
ATGAAACAATAATCATATTCTCATTTAAATACTTATTCCACAGTCACCACAGCTGCTTATAAAGTTTACAAGAAAAATGCCTGCCCTCATTGAGCTTACAGCTCTGGGAGAACATTCTGGGATTTGAGAGCTAAAATTATTATGGATTTGGAGACAGACATAAAAGGTAATTTTTTGCTTTCTAGTAAGTTTCTGGGAAATAGAGTGAAAGCAAAAATAAATACTACGTACAGGATAGATAAGTGCTAATTGCCTTTCATTTCTTCAAAGTGAGAATAAAATTGTGACACTAACAGAAATGGAATGGTAAGTATTTTTCTACCCTTACTGAGAAGGTTATCAGAAAAGGCAGAATTGACAATAGAATCAAATGGAAGAAGACAATAAAAGAGAATATTATTCAATAATAAAAAACACATATCTTGAACACATAAATCTCCACAAAAACTTGTACACAGATATTCATATCAGCATTATATGTAACAGCCAAAAAGTGGAAACAACCCAAATGTCTATCAACTGATAGATAAATAAAATGTGGTATATCCATACGATAGAATATTATTCAATAATAAAAAAGAATGGAGTACCAGTACATGCTACCACATGGATGAATCTGGAAAACATTATGCTAAGTTTAAGATGCCAGTCACAAAAGGGCACAGATTGTATGATTCCATTTATATGAAATGTTCAGACTAGGCAAATTCATAGAGACAGAAAACAGATTTGTGATTGCCTACAGCTGGTGTTGGAGAAAATGGGGTGTGATTACTAATGAATACAGGGTTTCTTTGGGGGTAAGGAAAATGTAAAATTCATATTGGTGATGGATGTACAACACTGTAAATAAACTACAAACTATTGTATTGTACACTTTAAATGGGTGAATTGTATGGAATTGTTGAACAGTGATCCCAAAAAAGTTATGTCAACGTCATAGTCCCTGGAACCTGTGAATGTTACCTGATTAGGGAAAAGAATCTTTGTAGATGCAATTAAATTAAGGATCCTGAGATGAGGAGATCATCCTGGATTATATGTGTGGACCCTAAATTCAGTAACAAGTATCCTTTTGCAAAAAAAGCAGAGGGAGATTTAAGACACACAGAGAAGAGGGCAATGTGAAGATGGAGGCAGCAGTCAGAGGGACATGGCCACAAAGCAATGAAGCTGAGGAAAGCCGACGGCCACAAGAAACTGGAAGAAGCAAGGAAGCATTCTCCTCTAGAGCCTCCAGGTGCAGCGTGACCTGGATTTCAAACTTCTGGCCTCCAGAACTGTGACAGAATAAATTTCTGTGGTAGCAGTTTGTTGTGGCAACCAGAGGAAACTAATACAAGTGTAGAAATTATGTCTCAATAAAGCTGTTATAAAAAGAAGAATCAACATAATAATTAAAGGCAGATGATTCAGCATTTCAGAGAGCAAATTGAGCTATGTAGTGATATTGTCAACACATAGAGAAGAAAGATTAAACAGGATGTAGAGGGAGGTGGGATGGATAAGAAGTGGACCACAGTGAAGAGATGAGAGATGATGGGACCACACCTCCATGCCTCTGTAAGTGCCATTTCCGTTGTGTAGATTGTTCTCCTTTTTGCCCACCCAGTAAATGACCACTTATCCTTGGAGGCTCAACTTAAATGCCACCTCTCATCTCCCCAGTGTTCATCATTCTCTCTGTAGTGCTGCCCATGTAATTTGTCCTGAAGCTCTTATTACACTTGCCCCACCCTACTGTAATTATCTGTTTAAGTGTCTGCCTTCAACAATAGACTATGAAATTCTTCAGAGCAGTGATTATGTCCTACTCATCTTATATCCTATAAGAATGGTCCTCAACTGGGGAAATTTTGCCCTCCAGTGAACATTTAGCAATGTCTGAAGACATTTTGTTTGTCATAACTGCAGGGGACACTATGGCATCAAGAGAGTAAGAGAACAGGGATTCTATTAAACATCTTAAAATGCACAGGACAGCCCCCTACAACAAAGAAATATCCAATTGAAAATGTCAATAGTCCTAATGTTGAAAAACTCTGTCCTGGAACTTAGAAAAGAATCTAAAACACAGCAGAAACTCATAAAATGTTTGTGGGGTGCATCAGTGGATGGATGGATAGTAGATGGATGACAAATGAATATGATGGAGCCCTGGAGCAGCAGTTTTAAAGCATGGCTGCACAACAGAATCACCCACACCCCGTCCTCAGACGCTGACTTAAACAAATACCGACACCAGAGCCAACCCCTAGAAATTGATTTAATTCATCTGGGATGGAACCAAGGTATTAATCTGTTTTAAATCTCACCAGGTGATTCTAACATGCAGCCAGAGGTAAGGCACATCACTGGCTAAGGGACAGACTCAGTATAGCTTAAATGCCAAGCAGATGCAAGCAGAGATCAGACAGAAAATCAAAAGTATGCAAAGGATAGACAGTCCCATACTGGCTTTGTGTGTCTCTAAATAAAATACTAACCATGAAAGAGTAGAGAACCCAAGTGAGGGTCCTAGGGCATGTTTGCTTTCAGTGGCTAAGAGGAAGGTTGCCCAAAAGAATGACAATATGTATGGTTGGAGAGATAAGAAGACAATCTGAAGAAGGCAGTATCTTTCTTAAAAAAGAAATTTAGGAAGAAAAAATCAGGGGTTGAGTAGATGAGAAAGAAGATACTTTCTGTACATTTTCACCACCACCATTTATGCTAGTATTTTTAAAAATTCTAAAGTAGAAGTGACTACTCCACCATCTAGTCCAGAACTTCTCACCCTTTAATGTGTACACAAATCACCTGCTGGGGGCATCATGGTAAAATGCAGGCTCTGGTTCAGTAGGTCTGGAGTGGAGCCTGGGACTCTGCATTTCTAACAACCTACCCCACCCCACACCCCCGCTGATGCTGATCCTGCTGGCCCATAGATCTAGTCTACAGTCATGATAGCTGATCTTCAGTAACTTTTTACTTTTATCCAATTTGAATGAAGCAATGGAATTGGAAGTTCCCAATAACTTATAAAACGATAAGTACATTATAATTAAATATCAAAACTCTCAAACATGCCATTGTTTATTTTGTTCTACTATACAAAATGATAGAGAAAGTGATATTTTGTAAGTAGATAGAGCAAATGATCATTAGTAAATATTCACATGAAAAGTCTCCCTCAAGAAGAATTGGACTCTATTAGTTTTATCTTTTGAGTAACTAATTTGCTGTTCGGTTTAATGTTCTCAGTTTGAATTTAGAGTGACCAACCAACCCAATTTGCTAGGGAATGAAGGTTTCCTGGGATGTGGAACATTCAGTGGTAAAACAAGAACACTCCTGAGCAAATCAACACAGTTGGTCGCCCTGGTTTTCATTTAGGGGTGTTATTTTCAAAAAATACCTTATGTGACTCATTGCCTTTGTTATACATTTTTAAAATTGATAGATAATTATATATATTTACAGGGTACATAGTGATGTTTTGATGCATACTATGTAGAGTGGTCAAATCAGGGTGATTAGCATATCCATCACCTCAAACATTTATCATTT
>NW_012148618.1:10828837-10830979 GCF_000956105.1 Propithecus coquereli
CTGGTATGATCAAAGCCATGTTCTGTGCCTCCTTAGTTTCTTTCCATTAAGTCACATTAAGTTCTGTTTAAATTCTGGGGTCAATTAGAAACATCTTATCCTGTTCTACTCAATGACAGATATACATCAGTGGAACTCATGTCCACATGAAAATAAAGTCATATCTTAGGAAAGTACTACTCTAAACCCCCCTACACACCGACTCCATGGGAATGAGACCCCGTATGCAACAAATTGTTCCATTTAATTTAGTAACTTTGATTACAATAGACAAAGAGGAGATTCAGATACTTTCTCTCTAATAAAAGCCCTCTGTCCAAAAAGAAAGAAAATACTTTGCAATTTTAGAATAGAACAAAGTTTTCATAGTTTATTTGTTAAATAAAGATCTTTAATGTGGGAAAGACAGACCACACCCATCTAACTGAATTGCATGTTTTAAGTGAATTCTGCTGCTGGATAAAAATATTATAGCTTAAAGTTACAGTCAGCAAGACAGTGGCATAGGAGTTCTCCAGCTCCACACTCCTAGCAGAAATCCAAACAACAACTACTCACAGAGAAGAACATCTTCATGAATACCCCTGAACTTGAGAGAGAGGCTAAGATACCCCTTAGACCACAGAATGGAGAAAAGCTATAATAGAAGGGTATGAGGAATGGTTTCACTTTGACCAGGTCACCCCCCTGATACCTGCACAGCACCACACCCAGAGGATTCCCCTGGGCCCACAGTTCTATGGTGGGAAAAGAAAGTTGGAGGCAAACATTCAGCTTCGCCACCATTTTGGGACTCTTAGCAGGAGGCCTACTCCTTATCATCCCATGGAAAACATTGGAAGTACTTGCAAGACTAGACCACCTGGGGTCAATTAAAACAAAGAACAAGGGTGCGACTCACAGCAACCATCACACAAATCTTGGCAATGGCTCTGCATTCTAGCCAACTGAGGCATTCTACTACAGAAACTAGCCAACAGCATTCCCCTGCAGGAAGCATGGTCAACAGATTTGCCAGGCTCCAGTCCCTACCCAGCTTCCCCACTCAGCATTAGTGCTCCCCTTAAGCCTTCTCCAGGCTGAGAGGCAAGGGCATGTCAGCAATTATCCATAAAGGGGAGCATCTGGCCCAAACCAACCCCAGTGGCCAAACAGTGAGGCCCCACCTAGCCCTCATGGCCAAATAGCAATCCCACCAACCCCTATTGCTCTCCTTAAGCCTTCTGTAGGCTGAAAGGCAAGGGCAGATCATCAATTATCTGAGATGGGTAGCATCTGGCCCTGCCCAACTCCAGCAGCCAAGTGGCACAATCCCACCAAGCCCTGGTGCTCTGCTTAAGTCTTCCCAATCTGGGAGACAAGTGCAAGTTAGAAAATATCTGAAGAGGAAAGTACCTGGCCCCACACAACTCCAGCATCTGAGTAGTAACTCCACAAAGCCTCAGTGCTCTGCTATGGCTTCCTCAAGCCAGGAGGAAAGCCCACATTCACACACAGCTGTAGAGCATAGCCTCTGGCCTGGCCTATCCCAATTAGCCAGGCAGTAACCCAAGAGACCTTGCCCAGCCTCAGAGCTCAGCACGCAGCCCAGCCAAGCTACAGATTAGAAACAGCAGTACTGTCCAGCCAGGGAAGACAACCTGCAACTCTGCACAATAAGAGGCTAACACAGAGCCCAGCCAGCAGCTCCACCTTATTGTAGAGTACAGCCAACAGTCTCATCAGACCACAGAGTACAGCCAATAGTTCCACTCGACCTCAGAGCACAGGTAACAAGCCAGCCCAACATCAACCCAATAGCAAGGTCTGCCTGTCTGGGGTCACTACCAGCTGATTCATTCAGAAACAGAAGCTAAACTAAATAGTGAAGGTCTATCATCGTGAAAGAACACCTGCAAAGGCCAGAAAAGGTGGCCACTTCTTCAAATGTGTACACTAATACAAGGACACAAGGTTTACAAAGAATCAGGGAAATAAGACACAACAAAAAGAAATTAATGAAGTTCCAATAATGGACCCTGAAGAAATGGAGATCTATAAAATGACTGACAAAAAAATCAGAATAAGCCTCTTAAAGTTCAGGGAGCTACAAGAAAAAACAGATAAGAAATTAAATAAAATTTGGAAAACAATTCATGAACA
>NW_012148618.1:10837584-10838547 GCF_000956105.1 Propithecus coquereli
AATAGTCTCAAAACCTTGAAAAAAAAAAAGTATCCAAAAGTGCATGGGAAATGTCATAATCCTGCCATAATCTTGAATAGATGTTTCTCTGCCCCCAACCATTCCTCAGCATGAACCTTACCACCATTCAATTCCTTAACTGGGAAAAAAGTCTCAGGCAAACAGGGCAGACTACCCTTGCCCCTGGGGATTCCCCACTCCTATGTCTGTCCACAACTTTCAGCAGACAATACTGCTGAAGACAGAAAAGGAAGGGTGAATGGGTGGCGCATCCTGAGTTGCTTCAAAGCTACAGGTCTAGGCAGAGGCCAGGGGCATTCCAGGAGTAGTGTATTTTGGGAGGAGGATTTAATCATACACTTTAATCTCTGCTTGTAAAGGTTACCAGGGTTGGGTGTTGCAATCAAAACCTTAAGGATTTAAAAATAATGTTTTTCTTCTCATGATATTCTCAGGAAATAAATATAAATAAATCAAATTGAAGTGGAGAGCCATGTTCTACGAGAACAGAAGACCATGCCACTTGAGATGCAACAATCTTAAAAAGGAATAAGTTTAAAACATAGCGAAACATACTGAAAAAAATTTCTCCTTCTCTAAAAAATATCAGTGTCTTCCTTGATTTATCCAGTGGATTATCTAGGAAAACATTAATCCTCCTTAACAGAGGAATGAATTGTCTGAGAACAAGAAGTTCTCATAAGAAAACCTAATCATGAATTGCAATGGCCTTAATTTCTACTTTAGCAAAGTAAAATAATGCCATTGCCTACTTTGAAAGTACGCAGTAAAAAATAACTAAATATTCTGTTTATGTAAAGCAGTGGGGAAAAAAGCTGTCATTAGAACTGGTGCAGTTAATTCCCCATTATTATGTAATGCTTCTAATGTAGCTAATAAAAATAGTATGTAAAACAAGTTTTATACACAAAACAAGTTTTTAAAATATATCACATTTTAAAA
>NW_012148618.1:10838597-10840936 GCF_000956105.1 Propithecus coquereli
TTTATATAGAATATGAGACATATAATTCTTAAGCAACATTACCTGGTTTCATTGATAATGTAAAGAATAAATGTGAACAATATTTTTAGTATATTATTCTAAAACTGGACATAAATTTAACTTCTTCTATTTATTAAACAGTCACTTGGCTTAAGGTACTTTGTACTTACTTTAAGTACTTTGGACATCATGGAAGATGTAACAATGAATTGCAAGATGGGACATCTGTTCTATAAAAGGTCACACAATTTTAAGAAAAAGAAGGTGGGTGTATATATAACAGTATCAAGGCAGTGGGTATAAAATGATCATATCATGTCCAATGGGCTTGGACATTCACAGGAGAAATGAAACTTTTAACAGAGGGAAGCAGAAAAGGTTACATTCAGAGAGGATGGGTTGGAATTCAACTACCACTGACAGGGTACCTGAATATTCCTGGGAAGAAAGGGCCTGAGTAACAGCAGAGGCTAGGAAAGCACTGGAATTCCTAAGACCAGACTAGCTATTTTCTGAGTAACATTTACGTAACTAATCAGAGATTAGGAAGAGAACTTCAGGTCACACCATGGAGACCTTGAACAGCAAGTGAAAGAATTCAGATTTCATTTAATAGGCAGTGCAGAGCCATAGAAGTTTTCTGAGCTGACAAGTGTGGTTATCAAAGATGTACTTTAAGGAAATTAGTTTAGTGGTGGTCAACAATGATGGGAGGAGAGGAAAAACTAGAGTCAGGGCAACTGAAAGAGGGTTATGGCACTGGTCCAGTTGAAGTAGCAGGAAGAGAAAGGAAGGAGTGAGAGACACCGCAGGAGTAGAGCAAACGATACTTGAAGATTGGAAGTGGGAAACAAGAGAGAGGGCTGATCAATGATGACTCAGATTTGGGGACTGAGAGATTGCAAAAACAGAAGTCAAAAGGAAAGTCTGAGTTAGTTCAGAATTAATAGATTATAGATTTAACAAGGAATTGATTAATATAGATTTAATAGTTAATATATTTCAGAGTAATCTATATTAGAGGTAAAAGTTGAAGCTATTTAAATAGATTCACCAATTGTGATATATATTTCTAACACAAATAATTGAACATTTGTTTATGTCAAAAACTTCCCATAGTATTATATATTTTGTATCCTTCCCATAGTATTTGTATCCTATAAGACACAACACTGGATATGACAAAATACCCGAGAATATAGGAGTGGGCTGGGGTAGGAAGTTTGCACATATTTAGTTGAAACTAATATAACCACAATGAGCTATGGCATTTTACATTCCAAATTCATTCCCTGGAAATTTTCATCATTGAAGTTTAGAGGTTGAAACACTAAGCAAATCTACTCAAATTATTTATCTCCATTTAAACTGATTTCTCTTTTCCTCTGAAATCAACATTGTTTTCTAGATGACAGAAATCAACATTGTTTTCTAGATGAAAGAATTAATTGCCATGAAGAATAATGTATTTCATAAGAGTATAAATCTCAACCTTGATTTCCTAAGAGCATTGATACATATGTTCTTATGTTTGCATGTTCTTATTGACACCATCTCTGACTTACAAATATACCTTCTTATGCTACTCTACGTTAAACCATACTATCTCTATATTGAGATGCTTCTAAGAGTTATTCATCAAAACATGTTCTCCAAGCCTCACCTGTTTTTGGTTTCTCTGGAGGGCTGAGTTTCAGATGTTGGTCTTCTGATGAAAAGCTCACATTGATATCATACAGTGGATCATCCAAGAAAGAGGGCCTTTTCAGTCTCCCAATGCCAAGAGTTTTCGACATAAAATAGTCTTTCGTGTCACTAACAACCTCATCTTTGGAAAATTGGAAGCATTTCATATTCCCTGCTTCAATGACAAGAGCTTCTGACATGTAATGCCCCATCAAGGCTTTAGTGAGATAGTAGCCTTTAGAAGCTTCACATTCTGCATTGTCAAGCACATGAGCATCTTTCATCTCAGTTTTCTGGACCTCTGTTTCTGATCCACTTAGTGACTCAGAGGTGGTGGATCTGGAAAGCTGGTGGAATGCAGGTGTTATATCCTCAATGTCTTTGGTTCCTTTTTCTGAAGAAAGTCTAATGATGGATTTATGTTTGAATGTGCATTCATCCAGAAGACACTTTAACTGTTCCTCGGAGAGAAGTGATGTGGAATCTAACTGATGAAACAAACCAAAAGTTACATAGTCAATTGGTTGAGTAAACACATTTACTTTTGGTACGCTTCCAGTAATACAATATAAATGCAAGTGCCATGAAACCCCTTACACAACACATGCAAACAGGAAAATAATTCATTTTAAAGTATCCAAAAGTGAAGACAC
>NW_012148618.1:10845146-10847060 GCF_000956105.1 Propithecus coquereli
GCATTTATTAAGCACCTACTCTAGGCCAGATACTGCTCTATGCATATTACATTTATTGATTCCTTTAATTTTTGCAACAAATTTAAATGGGAAATAAGTTTATAGATACTATTGATATTCCCATTTTATAGATGAAAAAATTGTGGCACTAAGACATTAAATAACTTCTCTAAGGTCATACAGCTACTAAGTGGTGGACTCAGGATTTGAAGCCAGGAAGTCTGGGTCCAGAGCCTATGTGCCCAGCCACTAGGCTACACTGCCAAATTGTAAATGAGTTCCCCACTACCATTCTCCAGTGTCCTTTTCCCAACTGACACTCATTTTTCTGTCCATTCTCTCAGATATAAAAACTCTTTCTGCAGAGTATTTCACTTAACTTGGGAATTTATTACCAGAGTACCTTAATGTTTTATGCAAACTTAAATAGTGCCCTCTCCTTTGACTCATTTGAAAAAAGAAAAGAGAAAAAGAAGACAGCCACAGCTCCACTCCTAGGGCACCCACTGTTTACACTTCTCCACCCACATAAATGCCAGTTTGGTGTAGGAGCTAAATCTGATGAGGAGTGAACTCGTCATTCCTGGAGATGTAAGACACACTGTGTAGTTTCTCACTCTCATCCCCACCTCCCTTCCTGTGGTATATATCCGGAGTTTCCCCAGCCATAAAAATCTCCAGGTATTTAGGCAATGGATTTGTTGACAAGGCAATCAAGATTATGTCCCTGGTGCAGATAATCAGAAAGTTCACCATTATAAACCAGCAAAGGCAATCTTGTCTTTTGATGTAAGTTTATGTTAGGGTTTTTTCCCCCTAACAGAGTTCCTAAAGACCCACCCTATAAAGCCAATACCATTATCACAGGTGAGAAAAGGGTGGAAAGCCACAATGTCCTAAATGATTAACTACGAGAGCATGGATGTAAACAGCTTTTAATGACATCTACTTTTACTTCAAAATAAGCAACTAGAAAACATTCCACCCTTTACTTAATTGCCAAGATATAAGTTTACAACTCTGTTACAGCCACTACTGGCAACACCTAGTAGTAATTGATTTTAGTCAAGATTTTTTGGCTATAAGGAACAGAAGGCCTTATCTCAAAAAACAGAGGTACGGAGGAGCCAAGATGGCGGATGAGAAAAGCCGCCAGTCAGAGTGTCTCTGCAAAAAAGATGAATTTTAGAAGACAGAGAAAAAAATAAGCGAGCAGAGAAACATAGATCGGGTGAGGGTCAGAAGGAAGGGTGTCTGAAACTACAGGAGACTCCATGGCAAGACGTTGCGGAGGAGAACTGGAAGGAGAAAGGTCCCAAGAGGCTTGGAGACCGGCGACAAGGGTAGGTGGAGCGGTTAACTTCCCCCTCCCTTGCATCTCGGACTGCGGGTGGCTCCTGAGCAGCTGGAGAGACCTGCCGACACCAGCCCAGAGACGGCTGGCGCCAGTGAGCAGTGGCCTCGTGCGGACTCAGCGCTGGGCTCCCAGCCCCCTCGGGGCACCTCCCCGGGTGCAGACCCTAGCCTAGCGGCAGACGCCATAGTGCTCCATTCTCTCCTTCCCCCTCCCTACCCGGGCGTGCCCAGAGAGACAATTTAGCCATCACGCGAAGGCATCTCCAAGGAACGGGACCTTTCCTTTTGGGGCCCTACAGCAGACTGAGGGATACTCAGACTGCGAGTTCCCTACCCGCCAGCCCTCCCAGGTGCTACTTGCCTGGGGACTCCAGGAGAGCGGGGCAAATCCCGAGGTGGAGTGAAATCGATCCAACTTGGGCACCCTGTAGGTGATTCGAGACCAGCACCCCTCCCCCTGGCAGGGTCAGGGATTGATCTCCAGGGTCCAGGGGACAGGCCTGCAGACCAGACCCCATATACCCAGGTCAGGATCGCACTGCCCCGGGGCACAGAAGA
>NW_012148618.1:10857400-10867377 GCF_000956105.1 Propithecus coquereli
AAAAAAAAAACAGAGGCAATAGGAGACAAGGTTGTTGTAAGATCCATGAGGTCATTTCACCAATAGCAATAAGCAGGAAATATAGTATAGACAGGCCTCTGGGAGTCTGGAGCTGAGAAGCAAACCAAAGTCATGTGTTCCATCACTCTCTTTCTGGATCCATATGGTCTTTTCACTCACCGCCTGCCCGATGTATCCTCTTTTCTGCAAGCCAGCCTTCTCTGCTTACTAATGGTTTCAGCTTTCTCACAACCTCAGTTTACCTATGTAGCATGAACTGACTCTGGTCCTCATTCAATATGGCCTTACCAGTCTAACATCCACCAACGACTGACTATGGTCTCTATGTCCTTTAACTCAAATTTTCAAGCAAGATAACCTGGTTGGTCACCGACCAGGTTGACAGACTGCTTATGTCAGGTTCAAGTGTCCACCACCAGTCCAATCACCTTTGCTGAGGGTAACATGGTATAAACACAGCCACCCAAGCCCATGCTTTTGTCAGGGCTGTAGATAAGCATGATTTCCCAAAGAAGAAGCATCAACAGGGCAGGGGTCCCAAAATAAATCTATCATATTGTTAAACTATAATCACTATGAAGTAAGTAACCATTAGAATGGACTCACATTTACTGATGTTCCATTGTTAACCAAAGGATCAACAATCAAGGTGTTTCCAAACTTCGCCAATCTCATTAAATCTGATTACTCATCAAATAGTTAGTTGAGATATAAAGGTAGAACTGTTGTCAGAAAATATTTACTTGTGGATAGAAAAGTAAGGGCATTCCAGATAGACTACAAAGCAGCACTATCAAGTCAAAATGCTCCAAATAGGCTCATTTGGGCTCAGTAGGCTCATATCAGCTGTGACTCTTTTAGGTTGAACAAATTTTAAAATTATGAGAGTAAAATAATTAGCATTCATTTTAACATCTGCATCAATGGTACAAAGGATTCATAGAAGGACAGCGCTTATTCCGTCTTCCTCTCCCAGCTCCGTCTCTGCCTCCTCTGTTCTCCGGCCCTCCTCTCTCATGCTGAGGCTGCCACAATCATATAAAAGCACGTCTGGTAGGTACTGGGCTCTTAAGTGCCCACACCAGGGACAAAGGGTCTTGGGGCCAGGGAAGATCTGGCATATTTTTAACCAGAATGGTCAGAGGCTGTCTGGCCAGAAGAGAATCTGAACTCCAGTCAAAAGAGTAGCAAAGGTCATTACTAGAGAAACTGTAAAACATTAGGAGTAAGGGTTGAGGCAAGGCTGTAAACAGGAAAGTGAGTCAGCCCCAGGTCAGCTCTGCTGGAGGATCTGTAGATAGAATTGCACTGAGTGTGAAGTAGGTCAAGGCAAGCAGCTCTGAAGTGAGGCGTGAATGTGGTGGTGGTGTGGGAAGCCCACTTTTCTGTGGGGCCTGGCATGTCAAAGTCACCATGCAGAACCAGACACTGCCCTTGCCCAGGCTACACCCTCTTCCCCAGACAGCTAGGGAGGCAGGGAGGAAGGTTTGCCTATGGGTTTGCCTGCTGAGAGGCTGTGGTGCCCTGAGCACTCTGTGATGGCTCTTCTGTGGCCCGGGTGCCAGGACTGGCTCCATGGTTTCGGGAATCCAGGCTTTCTGTTGCTATCTACCAGGATGAAACGGGTGGCTGCCAGCAGGACCTCAGTGTGTAAGGTGACAATGGACATGGAAGAGAGGAGCAAGAAGCAGGAAATGAGTTTCTCAATTCCTGCAATTTGAAAAAGGGCCAGGAACTCGGCTTGTTGGTGACATAGTCAGAAGGATGGGAAGGTGTGCAGAGGACAGCCAGACTGACTTTGCTACTTTGATTTCTAACATGGTGATTGCCAAAAAGGGGCTTTCGTGTTTCCATTCTGTGGGACAATTACCATTTGAGGATTGCCAGCAATAGCTGTTTTCTCACAGTAGAGACAGTAAGTCCACTTGGATCAGATGCCCTTTGTTCTGAGCAAGTCGCCGGAATGACCCTTTTGTCACATGTAGATCACTTCCTTTCCCCAAACAAGGCTGGGGCTCCAGCTCTGCAGCAGGAGGGAGCCTGGCACCTCAGTCCCACGCTCCCGGCTAAACAAGCCTGGCCAGGAGATGCGGCGTGCACATTTGCATAAAGAGCCTAGAAAGTGGCTCCAGACCGAGCAGTTCTTACGGTCACAGGAGAACCTCCCCCACCCCCAACCCCACCCCAGGCAAGTATGTATATCCAGTATGTCTCTTTAGAGCAACTAACTCCCACTGCTCAGCTAGATTGTTTATCGGTCAGTCCCGGTTGTGAGAATCATTTGTGTGGGAGAAGGCCTTCTGTATTCTCAGTTTGATGATGTCTATTTTTACCATGTAGAGATAACCTGGGTCAAGGGAGGTCATGATGGGGTCAGAAGTCAAGAAGGCCATTAGTTTTTAAATTTCCTAACTTCTGCAGGATCCAGATCAAGCCTCTTTTACAGCAAGTCAGCTGGAAGATGAGTCACACTGGAGAAATTGGTATAACTGAAACCGTAGAAACCTGTGTATGGCCACAGGGGTTGCCTCTGTAGAACTTTCAATACTTTGCTTGACATCACCTAAACTTCAAAACTGAAGAGAAGGTATCCTCAGAACTCCGTCTCTGGGACCTTCTACCTGTGTTTTCTGGGCTGGGCTGGCCTGAAGGTGGGGGTGCTGTGGTCTGTGTGGGATCATCCTGAACAGGGGCTTATTTAAAGCCAGGTCAGGGGAGTGTATCCAACAGATGTTAAGGAAGATGAATGATCCCCACTCACACCCTGTCCAGGTGGGCACTCAGAGGCCGTCTACCAGTGCGAAACAAGGTAGAGATGTGTGGCGGCCTAGAAGGTAGTACCTGGCCTCACCGGGCCAGTTAATAGATTGGACAAGGCCTCAGGTTCCGACCACGTCTGCTTTCCAAAGACCTGGGCCCTCGATGTGTGGTCAATGCCACATTCACCAGCTGCTCTGAGGACAGCTCCTCTGCCTCTTATTGTGACAAGCATCTCACTATTGTAGCATTAACTGGACCCCCACCCAATCAGAAAGCACACCCAGCTGGAACCCACACACACAACAGAGACCCCTCAAATTGATGCTCAACCCTAGGAACTGGAAAAGGAAACTAAATATTTCCTTGCATGGCCAAGAAGTTTGCCAGCAGCACAGACAAGTCCAGGGCCGAGCTGTACTGACATTAAAATGCTCCACTGTGACCAGATTCAGCTTATCCATCACCCAGACCTGTGCCCCTGCCTGCTGCTGGGCTGAGCAGATCTAACATGCCTGTGCTGCTCCCACAGCTATAGGCCTGAGTGTTGCTGCTGATGCCACTGCCACAGCCCCTCATGTCACCCATGGGCACATCACGTCCCTCTTGCCTCCCACCCAGGACCTCTCCACTGCTGCCAAGGTATGAGTTGTTAATGGGCGTGGGTGGTCAGCTAGCCACTCCTAGGTTTGTGCAAACCAGAAGTGCAGAAGTATTAATGCCCCTTGGGGCAGACTTTGACCAAGGGGGGAGGAGAGCCAATGAAGGAGTCCCTTTCCCTTCCTCCTCCTGGAAGGACTGCCCTGAAATGCAGTCACCTATATGGCAGCTCTCTGAAGATGTCCCTCAAGATCAATCAGCTATACTTGCTAGCAAGCAGTGGCCAGATCAATAATATAGCTCTCGCATGTGTTCTCTCTCTTTCTTTGCGTCACTTCCCTTGTCCCCCACTTTGCTTCTTTGGTGATGCTTTCACCAATTAAGTCTCAGCATATATGCTTTGCCTTAGGCCCTGCTTTTCCAGACTAAGACATTCACAATACAGCCTCTAAGTCCTGGCAGGGCTCTGAAGGGAGCAGCTTGAGCCCAACAGGGTGGCCTGGGAGCACAGGGCCAGCAGCTCTACCCAGCCTCTGCAAACTGTCAGCAAGGCTCACATGGTGGCGCTGGCTAGATGCAGAGACTGCAGGGCTATGGCCAGCATAGTCAAGCCTGTAGGCAGCAAAGTGATGCTTCAGGATCCTAGGGGCTCATGGCTTAATGGTTTCTACCGGCATTACTGGGACCAGAGTGGCAGAGCACTGTCCAAGGGGGCAGAGACAAAGGAGAAAATACTTCAGAGGTCTGAGAGGACTTTTGCCTAGGACAGCCAGAGGCAGCATAGCTGGAAGGAGAATATGATCTGGAGCCAGGGGGACAAAGCAAAGGTCATGGCTTAGGTTCAAGTGTCAAGATAAACAGAAAAAGAATGACAAGCATGAGGTGTAAAAGAGGCCATGGCATGTTGCTCAGTGCGAAGGCATGTCCACTGTAATGACATGGGAGGCCTGCTTTCATTCTGGGTGGGCAGAGTGCAAGACCAGGCCTGAGGGCTAGAAGGAGTTAGGCAGGAGCAGACTCTAACAGCCACTGAGGAATCAAAGGGAAGGACTAGGTGAGCCATGCAAACATGTGACATTACTCCACATCTCAGATGTGGCTCCATGTTGTTTTCCCGCAGCATTTTATTTTACATGCCATTTGGGAGAGCCCCCCTGCCCCATTGGAGTGTTCCTCAGGCTTGCACACCATCTTTTTGAAAGCAATAGAAACCCCTTTCCCTAGAGGGAAAGGAAATACAGTTAACAAGAGCGTAGAGTAACAGAAGGAGGCTGACATTCTAAGTTTAAATCCCAGCTCTCTTACTTCCCAGGTGTTTGCTATTGGGCAAATGACCTCTCAAAACCTCAGAGTTCTAGTTGGTAGAATAGAAATACTAACAACTACACTCTGGGATGCTGAGGCAGGAGGATCACCTGAGGCCAGGAATTCAAGACCAGCCTGAGCAAGAGCGAGACCCTGTCTTTAAAAAAAATAGAAAAATTAGCCAGGCGCGGTGGCACACATCTGTATTCCCAGCCACTCAAGATGCTGAGACAGGAGGATTGCTGGAGCCCAGGCAACAGAGTAAGACCCTGTCTCAAAAAAAAAAAAAAAACCGAAAGAAAGAAAGAAAGAAATACTAACAACTAGCTGACTCCTCATAACCAGTGAGGAATACTAACAAGTAACAGTTTGCAATAGCATGAGATACGTAGGTGAAGCTGCTGGGGCCATGCCTGATGCAGAGCACGTAGGAGTTCAGTCAGTGCCAGAACATCAATAGCAAATCCAAGCTCTGGTGCGGAAGGTGGCGGCAGCAGTGGCCAGATGACCTCTCTCGGGAGTTAGAGACTGAAGTCTGTACTTTCCAAGTTCAATTGTCGCCTACCTTCGAGGATCTCTCTAGGATACCAGGAATAGAGCTTCATGGATAATCTCACAACTACTAATAACAATTTTGCAATGAGTACATTGTCACATGTACTCGAGCGGATTCATGTATGGGGCTACAGAGGCCACGAGAGGCTGGAAGAGAGCACAGAAAGAGGGAGAAGGTGGTACGTGAATCTCTGCCATTGTTCTGGGAAGGTTTGTACTTCAGGACAGACACTATGAAGGCTTCAGTACCAGAAAGTACTGTAGTAACCAGAAAGGCGCTAGTTTCTAGATACTTTTATCTTTGCTCAAAACAATGTCAGGGCTCCAGGTGAGGCTTGTGAAGCACAGGGCTGAGGGGAATACAGGTTCAGCCCTTGCTTCACGCACACAGGCATGCACAGTCCCTTTCACCAGCCCCTCTCCTTTTTCTCTCCCTGCCTAGGGCATCTGAAGACTTCCTGCTGCCCCTTAGCCCTCTGCACCTCCTCAGGAAGGTGTATGCCAAACTTTTAAACATTTCCTATTGCCCTCACATGAAATCCTGAGATGTGTTTCCTCATTACTCTCCGCAAGTCTAAACAATCCAGGTCAATGTATAATCCTCTCAAGGAACAAACCCACATTTTACAGGCGCTTCTTCAAATCAGACTGACTTAACCCAAAAGGGTGATTCAAAGAATAGAATTCAGCTCCAGAGCTAGATGGTATTTGGAAGATACCACTTGTAGCACCCTCAAATCAGGCCACGCCAGGCAAAGTTAGGCCTAGTCTAGTTCCACAAATGCTCAGCCTGTCAAATTTCATCAGATCTGATTTTCCTCTTGGTTATAAATCTAGCTCCATAGAGTCAACTCCACATTTAACTCATTAATCATGGGGAGCTTCTTCTGGTCACAAAAGGATGACCTATAGCATTTCCCAGGGCTGAGCAAGTGCTCCTGAAGCTTTGCGCTGTCTAGACACGTATCTGAAATATCTAATTACCCCTGTACATTCTGTACAGCACACAAAGCCCGACGTCATTACATAAACAAGAAGCTCCCTATTAATATTGCTGCTCAGTGAACTGTCCTTTTACATTTGCCAATCTGAAAGTGAAATCACACTACTGCTGAGAATAAGGATAATATACTGTGAATAAGAAGTTCTAAGTTACGCTATGATCCAAATTATGGGAGTTAAATTCTCTAGATAGCAAACAAATAAAGCCATTTAGTGAATTGGATCCAAATTCAGAAAGACCTAAATAGCTTAATGCATACTCTCTCTTAAATGATGCATTTAGATATTTTCCCTGTTGCACAGAGCAAGAGGCTATAAGAGAGGGATGAATTTCTCTACCTCCCTCCCTGTCATCAGGTCCATTAGGCAGGTGTCTAGACCAGCCCAGGTCATTAGTCAATTGACCGGGGTGGGGCATGGAGTGGACAGGGTTGACAACCCTGCACTCCCTATCCCCAGGTCCCAGGAGCACTGATATACATTACTCCATTTAACTCTCCCAACACAATGGAGGGAATTGGGAAATCATCCTCCACATTGAACAGATAAGGAAACTAAGCCTCAGAGAAATTAAATATCTTGATACAAGGCCCAAAACAAATAAAAAATGAAGCCAGAATATAAAGGTAGGGCTTTTCATATTCCTAATTGTCTTCACACAGATGCTTAGAAAAGCTGGTTAAACTCAATTTTCCAGGGGGAGCACTCTGGCAACAGCATGGTAACAGAACATGCCCTCCACACTCCACATCTGACAATGACATACAGCAGAATAGCCTAGGAGTGAGAGCCCCGTCACCTCATAGATTTAAGGCAAACATGTAAACAAGAGGTCCTCTCCAGTGAGTGACAGCTGCCCTCTGCGTCTCCCAAACCTGGAACACCAGGTTATGCCATCGCAGCACCCTCTGTATCTACCTTCCCTGCTAGAATGACTTAAGGCTGGAACCAGGTCCTCTTCATCTCTGTGTCCACATTCCTGGCACAGAGCCTTGGTACAAGATGGCCACATGCAAAGGTTTTTGGACCACATGAAGCCTCCTTTGGGTGTTCTTCCACCTTCTGCAGTGACACCACACTCCTATAAACTCAGTGGTCTTAGTCTGTCCCCCTAATGACCAGTGGTCCCAGAACATGGCCCATCATAGGCCCAACCTCTTCTCTCTCCCTGTGTCTCGTTCCCTCCAGAGCCTGCTCTCCCCACATGGCTTTGGATAATAATGGTTTAATCAATTAATGAACGTTTGCTTATGATTTGAGCAGACCAGAGAACAGTGCTTTAACTCCTGAAGAGCTCCCCCACATGGGAAACTTCAGATCCCAGCAAGGGTAGACAGACAGACAAATTAGTTAGAAAGAGGGGTACCTCAGGTACTCTCCATATCACCCTCTCCAGGCAATAACTCACCCCCTCTATGGGCAAAGGTGATGCTAACAAAGATACCTCCCCCCAAACTTCATGCCCACTTACCAAGGAAAAAAGTTTCAGATTCATAAAAATTCCCAAGTGCAATAAAAAGCCTACATTCTGGGCCTATCACTGCAATGTTCACTACAAGTCTGACATAGAGGTTTAATGTGGTCTGCATGAAAACAGAACTGAATAATAATCAGCCTTTGATTGTGGTCAGGTTTAATTATGGAAATGTACTCATGGACTTATATAGAAAGCCTCACAAACGTGGCAAAAAAACATTTCTTTTCATAAGTATTTATAGGGGAAAGACGTTCTTATTTACTTTAGTAGTAAATAAATACTTCAAATAAACAAACTAAAATAGGGCCCCCACCTTTCATGTGAACATTTTCTAATCATGACACATTAATATTTTCTCCTTTGATTTCCAATGAGCTGGCATGAGCTCTGGCCTCTGCACTAGAGGGTGGTGCTGAGTCACTTATTTAGAATGGAATATGGATTGTATTATATCAAAACTGAGAAGTACAACAGATGTTCAATGTGGTGGCTGTTGAAAACATCACCTAATTGAATATTCTAAAATATCTTGGCTGAAGAAATAGAAAAAAATCTTCAAGTCTTTGTACCTTCTGCTTTTATAATATAGGAAATAACTGTCTTTGGACAGTCAGACAAAATAATGAACAGCATTTGTTTCCTTTTAATCAAATTAATGTTTCAACTTCAAGCATACTGGGTAAAAACACAATTTCTCCTAAATTAGGTAATAAGAATTAATTTAAGGGCAATAGGCTGAAATACAAAGAGCGTAAAAATGAAAACACGGAGAAGTAGATTCAGATACGCGCTTCCCTTTGCTGAATATAAATTCTCCTGCTATAATTACCACTCTTTAATGTCCAAAATCTTCTCCACATAGGCCATACTTTTAAAATGCCCAATTAATTTCCTTAATCAACCTAGTTTTTTAAAATTACCAAAATGTATTATGGAACTGAATTCACTAGTTTGTGTTTTCTGTTCTTGTTTTTTTAAGAGACAAGGGTCTAATATATTGCCCAGGCTGGTCTCAAACTTGTGGGCTAAAGCAATCCTCTGGCCTCAGCCTCCCAAGTAGCTAGGACTATAGGTGTGCACCACTATGCCCTGAATTCACTAGTTAATTAATTAAGCCAGGTGGCTTTTTCATGACTAACCTGTTAAAATCAATTCTGCATTTATAAACCACCATAAGCCTATTATTAATCCATAACATAATTATTGTATTATAACTAACTTACTACATTAAAATTAGTAATTTTAAAACTGTGAAGCCATTGGAAATGAAAATCTTTAGATGTAGTTAATTGAATACATACATGAATTTCAAAATTCATTAGGGATTTAAACATTCTGTTTCAAAACTGAAGCCATTGCATACTATCATTCTAATTTATTTCAATGTACATTTCATATTTAAGTGCTATATATTAAAATGTTAGATGCTGGTTGCATAGTCTTCATATAGCTGAAGCACTAGACTTTGTTGCCATACATACGGCACAATAGGTAGAAAAAAGCTCTATAGCAGACTAAACCATTGACATTCCTAAAAGATCTAAAGACCCTCATGACCCCCTAATTTACAAATACAGAAGCTTGTGTGTGGGCCCTCAGTTCTTTCCCCTCGGTTCCTCCACAGGCCCCAGCACCCATCTGCCAGCACCTGCACCGAGTGTTCCACCATCCCTCCTGTCACTAGATGGACTCCGTCCCTCTCTCCATGGCCAGCCCCTCCACCTGTACACTAGAGACCACCCCTTCTTGCCTACTCAAGCTCATTGTCTTGGCAATTCTCTCCACTCTCTCTTGCTTCACCACTTTCTCTCTCTCTATTGGATTTTTCCTATGAGCATACAAAAAAAACTGTCTCTTAAACCCAGTCCAAACAGCATTTAGTCCACCACACCACTGAAACTGTTCTTGTCCGTGACACCAATGCTCTGCACATTTCTAAAGCAGCAGTCAATCCTCAGTCCCCACCTTATCGGACCTCTCAACAGCATACAACGCAGCTGATCACCCTTCACCTGGCCTACAGATCACTGGTCTCGCCTGATTCTCTACCTTCTTCACTGGCTGCTCCTCCTCAATCTTCTTTACCAATTGGTCCCAACCTCTTTATTTGGGCAAATGCTCCAGGGCTCTGTCCTTTGATCTCTTCTTTTTCATTACCTTGGCAATCTTTTCACCCAACTATCAGCATTTGTTCAAATGTCACCTCAGTGAGCCCTTCCCTGACCACCCCAGGCGAAAGCACAACAGCACCCCCCCACCC
>NW_012148618.1:10867443-10883739 GCF_000956105.1 Propithecus coquereli
CCTCCCCTGTTTTCTTTTGCAGCACTTGCCCCTTTTACACACTATGCAACTTACCTCTTTGTTTGTTGTCTGCCTCCTCCCACTAGAAAGTAAGCTCTGAGGAGGCAGAGACTTTGATCATTTTACTGCTCTATGCTCAGAGCCTAGAAAAGTATTTTGACATGGTAAGAACTTAAAAAAATATTTGTTTAATAAATGCAATACTTTTTCTTGGAGAGGTATGTGTTGCACATGTATATGCTCGTATCATCATTCAGGCATCTTTATTCTCTGGCACAACTTTATCTCCTACTTGCTGAGTGATGTTTGCACTTTTGGGAATCTTTGCTCAAATAATTTCATAAATTACTTTCCTTACTTCAATGTCATAGTAGTATCACAAACCAATGTTTCTTTTGGGCATGGCTTAAATTTTTTCTTAACTTAAATGCCTTTAAGAAGAATGTGGGGGAGGGGGGAAGAGGGAGGAGGGAACGGGTATTTGCATACGCAAAGAGTGCAATGCGAACCACCTGAAGGATGGACATATTTGAAACTCGGAATTGGGGGGGAGGAGGCGGCAAGAGCAACATACGTAACCTAAACATCTGTACCCCCATAATACGCTGAAATAAAAAAAAAAAAGAAAAGAAAAGAAGAATGTATATTCTCTCTCTGGCCAGCCAGAGCAATCCTCTTCTTTATTGTCTACTCTTATCCATTTCATACATTTAGGTTACCTTCCTGGTCTCTGAAAGCATTTCATTTAGCAACACCTGGATGGAACATATTACACACTTCATAAATCAGCTCTATTTCCAAATGCAACTTTATACTTTAATTTTCCCAGCAATTTAATTTTTTAGCCAAGCACTATAACTTTCTTAAATCATTTTTCTCTTTATCATTGTCATCACCACACTAGCATATGACCTTTTCAGACCTATTTCTCACAACAAAATAAAATATCTGCAAGACAGTGATCATTACTGTGTAAGTACTGAGGGACATGTGGACACTGCGAGATTGTCTAGATCATCTCCTTCCCACTAGTACACATGGATCTTACACCAAGAAATCACTGTACCTACTGTATCTTACCTACTATATGTCAGGATCCTAAGAGCATAATGTCACAATATATTAGACTAACATAGTGTCCTGTGTGATGGTCAAGAACCTCATAGATGAAATGGAGACATAGAGCCCAAAAGAATATATAACCGTGAAATAAGGCAGTAGAGTTACTCTGCTGCTCCTACCAAATAAAAGCAAACTGTTTAGAGTATTCTCTACTTACTTGCCCACAGGGAAAAAACATTTGCCAGATAAATAAATGCATAGCAAAGATCAAGGCATGTGCTGAGTTGCTACGGTAGAGACCGTGCCTTGAACAGAACAAGTGTCCATTAATCTCTGTAAGGTCTCAATATTTCCTTTTCCCCAGTTACTCCAGTAAATACACTCAGGTCTCTCACAGGGCCCTATCCAGCAAGTTCTTGGCCTCGCGTCCATGTAAAGCATGTTGGGCTTACAAACTGACCTCTGTCTGAGAAATTGGGTGAGGGGCCATGATTTCCTATTCTAATGGCTTAAATCAAGCCTCTGTTTGCCAGAAAACCCAAGTTTTTTGGCTGTAAAAATCAAGTAGCATAGCTAAGTGCTTATCTATTTTAGTCAGAGGAATCCCATTATCAATAGCCGTTTCCAAAGATTCTTGCTTGTCATTCCAATTAAAACGTCTGCTGCCTATTTTGGAAGCCATGCTACCCACCTTGCCTTCAGATAGTAACATGCTGCTGCTCAAGCTCCATTACCCCAGGATCCTAATATCCCCAGTAACATCAGGGAGCCCCACTTCAGTGGTAGCATCTTCCACCAGCACCGCTGGCCTACAGTGAACAGACGATTGTTTTTTCCCAAAGAAGCCAACTGGTCCCTCATCACTGTATCTCTTAGGCTGCTGTTGAAGAGAGTTTCCTCAGGACCCTCTCAAGGGGCACAATGGGGGCTCAGAACCCCACACCCATGATACAGCCCCTCCAACAGTTTTATCTCCCTACGTGCCCATCTCCTTGCTCCGACAGTCAACCAATCAAGGAAACAATTAGATCAGTGCTACCTAGTCATGCTAGGACGTTGAACTCAGAATCCCTGGTTAATGCTCCTATAGCAAAAATCCAACCTATCTAAAATGTATTTTTCTTCATTTGACCTAAAACCTTCAAAATCCATTGTCATACATATTCTCCAGATTTATTTTCAATACTAATTGGCAAAGTCTTGTAACTTTTTAGGCCCATAAGCTATCTCCTCCTAGCTTTGACTTTGTCATTGGTGTTTTGAGGTTTTCTGGGATCTAAGTTTGGTTACAGCTCTGGGGAAAGGGCGTAAGGGGCATAGGAGAACTGACCTCCCTTGGTAATGCAACTCTTTCAGGTGACAGAAAATCCCAGCAAGACAGAAATAGCCTCACCAGAGAGAGGCTCAGGGCTGCTTCAGCTGGAAAGGGTGGCTTGATGGAGTCTGGGGAATCAGGCTACACTGAATCCTCCAAATCCTACCATATCCCCTGTTCTAGTTCTCAGGGTCCCACTCTTTCTCTAAATGCCCAAACTTTCATATAAGGGACTTGGGTGTGAATTAAACTGACACCCTAATTTGACAACCTGCATTATTACGTTTAGCTTTCAAACTTTTCAACCTGAGTTACGAAGGCGATTCTTTCAGTGCAGTCACAGAATATACCTATTTTTCAATTCATGCTTAGGTAAGAAAATTTAAGAGTATGTGCTCATATTCCCTATCTTTAAGCTGCCCACTACTCTTAGAAGCAGCCGCTATATCACACCAGTGTTCCAGGTCCTCATCCCTTCACAGTTGTTTCATGGAAGCCCTTACTTGGTTCCCAAAAGCCTTTCCTTCAATGAGCACTTCATTCTAGAAGTTCGCAGATGATTTATTTGCTGATTTGCCACCAAATATTATGGTATGCCAGAGTCCGCCCCTTATGCTGCTAGATTTTTTTACTACCTTGATTTCCAACTGAGCCAGTGGCCCCCCAATCTCTGCAGTTCTATTTCCTAACCATTCCTGGTGTCAAATTCCTTACTGATCTGGGTTCTTAGTTGCAAATAATAGAAATAATAAAACTGAGACTGGCTGCTGTAAGCAGAAAAGGAATTAATTGAAACAATGTTGAATATTCTCACATAGTCAGGGAGAAGGCTAGATAAGGGTGTTGGAAACAATCAGGAACAGGAGGCTACCCAACCACAACCAAAATCATGCATGGAGTTCAAGGCTGTCCCTTCTACCGGAACACTCAGCTAGCTAGCTGAGCTAACTACACCAACATCACCCCACCGGAGACAAGATGCCACTGCTGCAACTGCTGCCACCGCTGCCTCAGTAAACTGATGTTCCTATCACCACTGCTGACATCCAGCGGATCCTCCATTCTCCCTGCTCTGTCCTTCGGTTCAGAATGAGTATGCCTCATAGGCTAGGTCCAGGACGTGTCCTGTGGCAAAGGTGGCAGAGAAAATGAATAGTGGGACTTCCCAGATTCAATGGTGAGGAGCAAGCTCTGAATCCTGCTAAGATTCACAAAGTGGGAAATTTCCCAAACAAGGGAAGGAAAATCAAATGTTAGGCAACCAGGAAAAATAAAAGATGAATATCCCCTATAGGTATCTTCTTTATATTATTGGGAAGCATCATTATATAGTAAAAGAAGATAGATTTTTATGTGAGCCAAAGTTAAAAAATTTTCATGCTAAGGGAAAAACAGAATGTTGCAAAAGTTGCATTTATTTACAGGTGTTTAGCATCTATGGAAGGAGGAATATTTTATAGTGAATAAAAAGAAAGCCAGTGAAGAGAAAAGCTTCCCTTGAATTTAACCATGCAAATTTGAGAACCTGGAAGTAATATCCTTGATCCCTGATCCTTTTCTGCTGTCCTCAATAAGGCTGATTCATAAAAAGTATTTATAATATCTGCTAATACTTTTCCAAGAATATTTTAAAATTCCATGAGGACCTACAGGAGCACATTTGCTACCAATTTAAGGGAAATGAGCAGCAAAGAAGAGAAAAATCTTATAATAACTCAATTCCATACTTCCCTTTAAGCATGTTTAGAGCACATTACAATGAAGCACGTTAAAGCAATCTGCCCTCCAAAAAGTGAAACTAAGAGGAGAAACAATGAAGCAAGAATGGAGAACTAGAAATTTAATTGGAGGAGGACGACTGGAAATATGTGAGCGGGCAAGGGAATTAGTGAGTACTCGGTGATTTTAGACACTTTGCCATTGGTGGGGAGCAGGGCATTTCTCTCTCCCTATTAAGAAAACAGAGGATCCAGAAGCTACAGAAATACACAGTGATTTCTAATCTTGAGCAGGGATGTAGCCCTCTCTCTTGCTATAAATCGCCAGAGCATTATATAAATACTTTATCCACTTGTTAGCATTTGGACAGTTACATCCATTTCACTGTGTGTGTTTTGAACACGAAATACATCACAAAATGTGCTTAGATGGGCCATAACAAGGAGTGAAAGAGAGGAAGGGAAAAAGCAGACAGCGAGAAAGAGACAAAGAGGGAAAGGAAGAGGCTACAGCATTCTACTGTTTCAGGTGTATGTGTGCGTGGGGGGACGTGTGTGTGGCTCTAGCTAGCAAATCTGCTCCACTTCAATAGGAACCTTAAACTTCACCATTCTTTAATTTTTTTTCCTTCTTTCTAAGTATAAAAGCTAATACCAGGTTGTTTAAGACTAAATGCTTTATGTTGAGAAAAATGTAAAGGTATATCTTTAAATTCTAAATGTAGTCTATGAAGTCAGAGGTATACTGTAAAACCAGAAGTAATATTGAAAAGAAAAAAGAAAGGAAGAAAAAAAAGAGTAAATGGCTTCCAAATTGAGGTTAAAATTTTACCAAATTCTTTTTGTTCCCAACACCAAAGACCGAAGTTCAGCATTTTGCTTTTTTCGGAGGTTGCAGCTATAATGGTCATTGCCAAAGTTAGAAGGCCTGTGGGGGGTCCAGAGGAATTTAAGAGGAATGACTCAGAGCACAGGAGGTGATGAAGCAGAAAAAGCATTTTGCTTATTTCTCTGACTACATTTTTTCATATATTTTTAACATAACTCTTGTAGGTCTGCCTTGAGAGCCCTTGCCAGCAAGTGAAATGCAAGCTAGGAAACCACAAGCTTGGTCTGTAATTGAAACAAACAATTTCAGTTAAAGGTAATAAAAGCAGTAAGAACGAAATGGATTCAACACTGGTATACCAAACTCCACAATTATGTGTTTTAAAAGGTAGTAGTCAAGAACTGAATATACTATATTTTATACAGGAACTTTGCAACACAAGTAAATATGCTAGGATTTCTCACGAGTCCTATGATTTTCAGAAGGTTTTTCCCTGCCAAGCAGTCCTTTTGATTCTACCCTAAAGTATACAGCAACACATGGAGAGCACCTTTCCTGTTTGAAATCATAGATTCAAAAAGAATACACTGTAAAGGGTTGGATATTCAATAGCATACTCTGGATACTCAAGAGTATACTACAAGGGAAGTGCGGGGACTATTTTTTAATATAAATTCTTAATAATCTGTGAAGACTAAAAATGAAAGTCCACAAATAAGCGAAGAGCAACTTAATTAAGTTATAAAATAACTTAATTCAAATTCATCTCAAAATTAAAACAAATATAGTATTTTATTCCTACTAGACGGTAAGTACCATTTGGACAAGGGCCAAGTTTGTCTTTTCATTGTTGTAATCCCAGCACATAATAGGGTGCCTGGCAAAGAGAAGATAGTAAATATTTGTTGATTAATAAATATTTAACATGTAAACAATAATTCAATGAATACTTGTGTTGACTTCATGTATATACACAATATATACTAAAATATACTTAGGACCCAAATAATGTCAATTAAGAAATGAGAAGAGGTTGGAAATGTGAGAAAAGAAAGGAATCAGAGCCAAACACATAAAATGGAAAGAGAAAGAAATATCATTTATCTCTGGAAATTCCTCTAAGCAATTGATCCATTGTTCATGGCACCTTGAAAATGCTCATCCTTACACTACTAAGACATTCTTCAGATGGAATAGCCACAGGAGCCTCCAAGGAGATAATGCGTTCTGGGCAAAATGAATCTCCTCTCCTGCCCCATTATGCCTAACAGCATTAAAAGAAGCAGTGTTATTCTCAGGTGGCAATATCATATAACCAGAGAGCCTTAGAGATGGAAGGAAACCTGTGAACCATCTAATTCAACCTCCTTAATTCACAGATGAGGAATTCCCCAGAGGGTTTGTGTGCCTTGGCCCACAGTGCCCATGGCAGCAGAGAGAAAACTTGAATCTTTTTTCTGCTGAGTTCTGAAGTCTTCTTACACAATCAAGATATTCAGTAGTTTGCATTGACCATAGTTTTAACCATTCATTAGGAATCCAAGACTTCTCAATCCACTTCTTGGTTTGGACTCCCTCTGCTTCCATTCTAATAGCAACGTTACACATTCTCTACAAAACTCATGGGTTGACTTGAGCTCTACTGCAATAACAGAACATGAATAGGATAAGTGGAAACAGCTCTGTAGCAAATATTTAGATTTCTAGTTTCTCATTTCCCATTCACGAGTTGGGTCTCCCCACCCCCTGCCCCCAGTGGCTTACCTTTTATTCTACAGTTTTGTACAATTTAATAGGCAAACTTATTAAACTGTCTAAATGATGATACCAGGCCTCTATAAATCCAGCTGTTAATGACAGGAACCAAATGCTTGGAAAAAGGATAGGTCTCCACAGCTGCTCAAGTCCCACAATGTGTGCTCAGAGGGAGCCTAAGAAAGTGATAACAATGAAGTATACATGGAAGGAAATTAAGTTAGGAGAGCCTAGAATAAAACACCATCCTCCGAAATTCCTCCCTCTCACCTGGTGTTATGCAAAACAGTTTGGATGTCATCTACTGTGGTATTGCAAAAGACACTAAATTATACATTACCTTACTCAAGTTTCTTAACCCCAAAAGGCTCATGGACAGAAATGATTTGTTACTACATATAAAGATCTATTAGACACCTGGAAAGCTTTGGAGACAACGATGCCTCAAATAGCCATAGAAAGGAATGTGTAAGGAAGATAACACATTACATATACAAAATTTTTGCATTCCTAATTCAAACTGGAAAAAAATTTTTTTAATTTCCATAATTCTCCAGATAGAGAAAAGCAGGAATTGCTCTCCATGGTACAGTAGTCCAAGCTGTGCTATCAGCACCTCATCCACCATCAGAAAACAAAAACGAAGTTCAGGCCTTCATTTTAGAATCAACATCAGTGGCTGGTAACTGTCAGTTTCACCAATGGGTAAACATACACAATTTCCCTAGATACCTGTCATTTGCCTCTCATCAAATCATACATAGTAACCAGTTGTCTAAGTAGATAAAAATATAAAAATCCTCAAAACTGTTTATTGACTATAATTAACAGGGTTTATGGTATTTGAAAGCAAATAAGCACTATGACTAATACCATAAAATATGATGTATAAAAATGATATAAAACCAACTTGGTGTTCTATTTGACTTTCCAATGAAAATCGTTTTCCTGGTTTACCTGATGAAATGTTTCAGAGGTTCAGTGAATGAACTATGAGTCACAGCTTCTAGTCTCTGTTTGTTACTTTACCATTTACATGATTTAGAGCTAAAATCTGCTCTCCTTCCTATAACAAAATCGCGTAAGATTAAAACACGAACCCCACCACCCATGTCCCAGAGCTTTACAGCAACCAACAAAGGTAAAAAAGAAAAACTCTAGAACTCCAAACAGATCGCCCAGCTGCTTGTGCAAATTTACAGCAGTCTATAAACTTCAGTAATATTTTTAAAATTATTGAGCAGTTCTTGATTACAATGTTATAAAAATGCAAATTATAGTCAAAAGAATAGGATGTAGCTTGGGACCCCTGAAATCCAACTTTCATTTTTTGACCTCACATTTGATATTTTGTTATAAAGCCTCCAATTTTAATGTTATACTTGTCAGAGTTAATGAAACTGAAAGGAGTCATAGATACTATCTATGACTTACATTATTATAGTATCATCATTATACAATATTGCAAGTATTCAGGGCGTGAAGAAGAATGCCATAGGATAAAAGAACTTAGCTGCTGATCCCATCACTATAATGAACAAAGCATTAAGCATGCTTGCTAATTTTCATGAGACAGAAGAGTCTTAATGCAAGCTCCCCCTTGCCCACCCCTATTTTTTATTTATTTTATTATTTTTAACCTTCTTGTGGTGCAAGAAATCATTTCCCAGCCTGGAGTGCTAGGCATTTACTAATGGCCTTTCCAGCAGGGCTGGCAAACATGAGTGGCTGTCTCCAGTTCACTCACAGACTTGGGGGTGGCTCCTAACAGCCTGTTTCTACCTGAGGGTCTTTGTATAATATTTAACTGAATTCTTTAGTGACAGTGATCTTCCACGGAATAAAGAATGCTGAATGGAGTAGGAATGCACACACGTGTTTTCAGCTGCTTTATATTCAGGCCTGCTGTGACTCAGCTTGCAAGTTCAAAGTTATAAAGTCATTTTTCATTTCTTGGGGGAAAACGTCCCAGTAAAAATAAGAAAATCTAAGAAAATCCAAAACCTAAGGGAGATGTGAAACAAACTTTCAAAATGATTTGGATTTGTGCTAAGCAGTGGTAAGGATTATGAAATGTCACCCATTAAGTTTACTAAAGGAATAAACTTACAGATAATTTTAAATTCTAAGTATTCCTTTGGTAAAGTATATAAATTTAAAAATTGGCTGGTTATTGTCATTGTGCTCATCAACTTCCATTGAACATATCTCTAAAATAATTTTGCACTGTAATTTTTTCCTAGGAGTTTTAGAGAGAAAATAAAATTCCTCTAATGGAGACAGTTTCTTTACACAACTGTTTAGTCCTCACAGCAAGCAGTTCATTATTAGGTGGTAGACATAAATTTGAATCCACAAATTCGTATTCAGATTCTGCCTTCGGAGAAAATCCTGTGGCCGTATATAGTTAATCCTTTGCACCTGAAGTAAAAAAATGTGGCAGAATAATGGCACCAGCTTAGGTACTGGCAGAGCAAAGTTCAATATAAAATAGGAAAGAGAAAAGAAAAAAAGGAAGAAAGATCCAGTATATAAAGTGGCTGCTATTTTATTTCAGCAGTGACCATATGTATAAGAAAATATCTAAAAGATGACTGGACAACAATGAAATGGTCCCTCACAAGAATTTAGTTTTCTTCTTACGAGTTTTAAAACTGAAGTTGTTAGAGAAAATGAAAAATGGGTTTTTATGTGTTGAGAGGAATTCTGGAAAATATTTGTACACACAAATCCTGACTGGACCTATTCCAGATGATGTTGCTATATGGAGCTGCCCAACTAGGTTAATTTAGGCATTACCAAATTCTGAGGTACCCAAAAAGAGTGGTCTGAGAAAAGTTAATGCAATAAAAAAAAGGATAGAGAAATAGATGAACAATATAGCCTGTTTTCTCATCAGAAACAAGCCTGCCAACCGCCCAGTAGAGATTGGGTAATACTTGTGAGTCTCAAATTTGCCTGAATCTATTCTGAGATTTCTAGATATGTCTGGAAAAATCTAGAAGATGTGCTTATTTCTTTTTGTAAGAAACAATGGGTGTTACCCAAACAAGTGGGAACATCAAGACTGGCCCTTATTTCTGGATTTGCCTACAACTTGCTACATGCTTAAAAGTGATTTGCAGTTTACTCTTCAGCATATATATTCCTTCATAAGCAAGTTACTTAAATTGGATCTCAGCTTCAAAAATCAGTATCATATTTTTCAGCTTTCCAGTTTAGCTTTGGTATGATTGGAAAATTCTGCAAAGCTAAGGAAGTGTGCCAACCATAAATTAAAATAACATCTGAAAGGGCAAAATGTAGCTACATGGTTTATAAGCCTACAAAGGATCTAATGTCATGAGGTTTATGAGTTACAAACCTTGATGACAGTAATTTTCCTTAGCTGAAACTCTCAATCAACTAAAATAGTCTGTGAGACTGCCTGTTATACCTTTAGAGTTTTCCTCGGGCTTTTAGTATTTTAAAAACTCAATTTCTGAAATTCCCCCTATACACTCGGCCCCTCCTGGAATTTCATGCTCATCACAACTGAAAGCCTGTGAGTATCCCAAACACTTCCCGTCACCACAGGAAAATACATTAACCTCCAGCCACCCAGCCGAGTGTGCAATGTCCATATCAATTGGGCATGAGGGTTTAAAACGGCTGTTTCTGAGGTGATTAATGACTGGAAACGTGCAGACCTTTCGTTTCCCGGGGACAGGTCACCCCAGACCCTCTGTTACCGCCACCAGTCAAGGCATCCTGCTGAACTTGCATGCCATGCATCCCCTTTCTAACCCATTTATCAGTCGAATCTGCCAAAATGATTCTTTTCAGGTGTGCATCTGAGACACAAGAAGAGAGACCTTTGTTTTAATTGCCCGTGACTTGCTTTATGGCTTCCAAGAACGCATGAGAACTTTTGCCAAAGGAGTTTCAAATTCAGAAGCTGAGACAAATAAGCATTTCCACTTGGACTGAAGAGCAATATCTAGATGCATAACGTTGAAAAGCTCCCTGACAGGCACCGTGATTTACAAGCAAGGACTGAAAAATGAACTTAGCAGAGAGGAGTTACTAAAGGTAAAATTATGTTACAGTTAGCTTCTAATTGTTCAGGAAAATCCTTTTCAAGGCCTGCTGCCATCAAACATGGAGAAAATAAAATCATTTAATTCAAGTTTTCAAATTGCTCGTGTAAAATGGTATAATTCCATTTGTCATCCAGGTACCAGTGTGCTGAGTAATTATCAGGCAGTTATATTCAAGAGAAACTTTTCAGAACAAAGCTGCTATTAAAAGGCATGAGAACAAAAGCCCTGTGGATGCATAATTTGTGGTTTATTCCACATTAAATGTATAGCTTTGTGTTCTGGTAAGTACAGCTCAGGTCTGTCTCTGCCCCTGCCAACCCCGGGCATACCAAACCTATGTTCAGAAGAGATTTGTGCTAACCCTTTGGACACCTTTTCTACCCCATGACACTGCTGGTGTGTTACCCATATTTGGGTGCTCTCTAACAGTCTCGGGCCATGGGACAATAATTTACAAGTTAAAACTTCAGAAGAGCCAGTCAAAAAAAAAATTATCACTTAGCCAAAAACACACACATACCAAGAATGGGGGAAGGTATATAAAGAAGATTTCTTAAGGCAGATTTTCTAAAAGATCTATGTTTAAATGTTCTAACAATATCTATTACATAAGGACAGATAGATATATTGATTAAAAAAATACTGATGACATATAAAGTCTGGAATCCAAAAGTGAATTTCTCATCACTATGCTTCACCCTTGAGTTAATCAAAAATAAGTTAGTCACTAGCATTATCACAAGAATCTGGTATAAAACTGTTACCAAAAAATAGGAAATGGAGAAAAATTTGAGATTGTACTGGCAGCTTGAAATTTCCTTGACAATTTTAATTTTAGTCCCTACCTTAACATAAAACATTTGTCATATATACATAAAGTTCATGGCTTTGTACTACTCCCTTCGTGATATACACTGTTTATTAATTTGGGTTTGATGTAGATCAGTGGTTCCATAAATCAAGTCATAACCATAGAAACTGAGACCTATGCATCACAATTGTTTAAAAGCTCTGCAGGTGATTCTCATCTACAGTGGTTGGGAACCACTGATGCAGACAATGTTCATCAAGACCCTACCTTCTTTTTTTTTTTTTTTTTTTTGAGACAGAGTCTTACTGTGTTGCCCGGGCTAGAGTGCCGTGGCGTCAGCCTAGCTCACAGCAACCTCAAACTCCTGGGCTCAAGCGATCCTCCTGCCTCAGCCTCCCGAGTAGCTGGGACTACAGGCATGCGCCACCATGCCCGGCTAATTTTTTCTATATATTTTTAGCTGGCCAATTAATTTCTTTCTAATTTTAGTAGAGACGGAGGTCTCGCTCTTGCTCAAGCTGGTTTCGAACTCCTGAGCTCAAACAATCCGCCTGCCTCGGCCTCCCAGAGAGCTAGGATTATAGGCGTGAGCCACCGCACCCGGCCAAGACCCTACCTTCTTAGAAAAAAAAATGGTAGGTACAACAAATAAAAACTCAGAAGAAGTAAACTAAACAAATAGAAAATACTAATCATGTAAACAAAATGCTAATATTTGTGCACATAGTAAAGGTAGGTTGGAAAGGGTGGAATGAGTAATACAGTAGGTAGTTTGGGGCCTATTGGGGAGACTTCCTAGGAAAATCTGAATTATTAATATAAACTAAATTATAAAGGTCAAGAGAGTCAATGAACCACAGAATAAAAGGGCAGGCATTTCAAGATGACCCCTTCAAATAATCTAAGCATTCAAGATACCAAGTAATAATGGCTATAATTACAATGTGTCTTATCTTTACATCACTATTTCCTTAAAATGCTATTTAAGACTGGGATTTTTTTTTGAGGAAAGTTTTTTTTATTATTTTGGTTGATTTTTGTAACTGTTATGGAAAATATTTCACCCAAAAGGGAACTGAAATCTTTGTCTAGCCTAAGAGTGAATGGAAGAGAATTAAGCAGAACAATAACTCAATCGCTAAGTGAAGATGAACACCTAAGCATTTGTCTCCTTTCTTCAAGAAAAGGAATTATGTGAAGAGTCATATGAGTTTTCAGCAGGAATAAGATACATAATGAGAAATTATATGCTTATTTATATAAACTGTTTTGTAATATGAAGAAACCAAAAACACTTGGGAAGCCAGTGTGGATCCCACTTGGGGAACACTAGCTGGAGATGTTTCCTGCCAGAGTAATTTATCCTGAATTTCACACCCTGCAAGCATAATAAGGGACAAATGCATTTCAGTAGTAAAGACATAGATTTCTGAGTACAACATGCTTCAAGTTTTCTATCTCCAATTCTGATAATACTTCACTATCCCTTTGCTTTTCAAGATTCAAGATACCAGAGATGACTGAGACGGAATAATCTATGAATATCTTATGTTTAAAATGATCTCATTTTTGCATTTACTTAGACATGTATAAAAGTCCATGTGTGGTCTACTTTCTATCCGCAGAGGTTAGCAATCACTTTCTGAGGCTCTTTGCTCTTCGCCCTATGTTTGGTCTTTTCCAACCCTGCCTGGCTCCACACCACTCTCAGGTTCCCAGATACTATCTCTACATCATCCTCAGCCCAGGAACCAACAAGAGTTCCCTGTTGCATCAAGTCCTAAATACTCGGCTTGGCCCTCTCCAATCTTGTGAAGCTTCCTCTTCAACGTTGTTTCCCCTTCTCCCAAGCTTTTCATTCTAATCAAGCCAATGTCCTTACTGCCTTCCACGGGAAGCATGTTTTCACTCACATGTTCACTCAGTAAACACTTATGGAGCACCAGCTGAATGCCTGGCCCCACACCTGTGCTCTCCCTGGCCTGGCTCCAGCACCAAGTCCTCCGCAAAGCTCTCTGCAGGTACCCTAACCCACCACTCGGCTTCCTTGTCCTCAGGATCCCAAAGTCAGCGTTGTTCTATCTGGATTCACACAGCACTTTTCTAGAACACTCTCAGAGATTCTACTTCAAAAAAATTGGAAACTCTGGCTTGTTTCTCTGCTATGGAATTCTCAGAGCCTTTAATAAGCTAAGATCAATTGTGAATTCCTAAGAGGGGTATATAGTAATCATCATTTCACAAACTAACTTGAGCAGGAAAATTTTATAGCATAACTACTAATGTTCCAGGGAAATCTGGTTTGGGAAATGTCTGCTGTTATTTAAAGTTGGCACCACATGATTTATCACTTAATTATATGCTGGCTATATGGTATCATCCTGTTATTCCTCTGTCCTCCTTTCTCTACATCTTTGTTCTTTTCGAATATCAAAATATTAAGTCCTACCTTACGATTAAAGGCAAAGGGCTAAAGCAAAAAATATTGTTTGTCTCAACCCTTGGTGCAAGTTTTCTAAGATGCATTGAATTACCTTCCTGCCTTACAAAGCAGTACAATGAATGAATCTTCGATGACTGAGGCAGGCTGAAATAACAGAAAGACCACAGCACCACTTTTGAAAATGACTCCATGCAGACCACTTCCCTGGGCCTCAATTTCCTCATCTGAGCAATGAGGGGCCCTCCCAGTTCTAACGGTCTGTCTTCCAGCTTCTCAATGAGGTAACTCCTTAAATAAGTATTCACCGTACAGCTCTATAAAGGTAAGAGCGAAATAATCAGATGTCATCCCCAGGACATTCTTAAGAAGTCTTTGTGCTCTGATTTCTCACTAATATGATAATAACTTGTTTTCTTATTATTTGCCTCCTTTGAATAAAAAATAATTCCTGTTAATTTGGATTTCTTATCATTTGGATTTGAGTTAACAAAGGTGATACTAGACAGACAATGGAATGATTCTCAGCAATAACAAGGATAGCAACATTCTAGTCCTCTTTAATTTACAAGATGTATCCCAGTAACTGGTCATTTGGAGTCCCAAAGGGCATTGGCCACCGAGAGAGGAACTTGTTTAAGGGGGAGGAAGGTGTGCATGAACCTGTGAAAAAAAGCTGTAGCAAGTCTCCATGTCTAGTTATAGTCCAGTTTCCAGTGGTTTAACAACTAAACAAACACTTCATTTTATAACATAGGGTTTCCTAAGTTAACAAATCTTTAAATTTCTTAAGCTTGAAGAGCCCATTTGAAAAAAATCATCATAATTCTAAGACTCTAGAAATGATGAATGTTGAAACAATCTCTATTTCACTAGTCTAATGAATTTTGCAACATTGATATGATTTTCTCACAATGTTTAATGCAGAAAAATGAGCAACTCAAATTTGCGTATTTTTCTTTTAACCACCTATAAAAAAAGGATAAATATAACATCTAGTCCAAGCTCTAATGAATGAAATGTGCATTGTTTCTGCCACATATCAGGTGTGTGACTTTGGGCAAGTTAACTTCTCTAAGCTTCAGTATTCTCATCTGTAAAATGAGGTTTATATTATAATAATACCTGCTTCATAGAGTTGTCATGATTATTCAAGAAAATAATGTATTCAAAACACTTGACATATCATTGTTGCTATTGATATTGTTTTTATCATGGTTATTATAATTATTGACTGGTATTATTATTATGATAAAAAGGACAATTAGAAAGGATTCCATTAAGCCTCTGAAGATCACATCACTTTGATTTGAAAGCCAATTCTTTCTGCACCGTTCTAAGTCAACCTATAAAAATAGTTAGATCCAAGTTGGAAATGCCAAAAGAATCTTTCTCATATGGTGTCTTTCGCCTTTAGTAGTTTTCCCCCCTCAACCACTAAGCATCTATCTCCCCCAATTCATATCATCCCAGATAGCTTAATACAATTAAATGGGGAAAGAAGATGAAATCAGATGAAGCCATACTGAAACAAGTCCGCTCAATTGTTGACACACAGATTGGAGGGTAAGTAAAGGGATGAATAGAAGAGATGTTTTTCCTCCCAGGCAGGAGGCACGAGTTTTACTCCCATAAATGTCAATAACCAGCTCTGTGGCTGTTAGCAGGTTGAGAAGCCTCTGGATGACCTCCATGGTTCCCTTCCAGCTAGGAGTTAGCCTCATAGGCCACACTGTTGCTTTCTGGAAACTCAAATCCGAAGGAGATGATCAGGTTAAATATTATCATTTTAAAAAGAAGCCCAGTGCTATTCAAGAACACAGTGTAACTCACAGGCCTTAGAACAACGTCAACTCATTTACTTAGCTAAATGCTTTCCAATGCACATTAAGATAACATGAAGTGATGTTTGGTTTAAAAGTTAATTCTAGACATTTGTTACAGAGTTAGCACTTTATTAGTTATATACTTTGAACTTGTCTCTGTTTTTATAGAAGCAAATTCTACTTATAACAGGGCTAAGAGATGTTGAAATAAAAATTTGTTGTGGCTCTTACAGATGCAAGGTGAATTATCAAAAGATTTCAATTACCTAAACTTTTCCTTTCATTTTTTTCTTAATCTTGGATTTTTCCTATCTAAGCAGGTGTCCTTCCTACTGGATTTACTTTCAATAACTTCAGACACCAAAGAAAAAGTAACCTTATCTATGAAATTTCTCAAACTCTTTTTTCTAAGTCTCCATTTGTTATTTCATTTGTTATACACAACTACATGGTACAGT
>NW_012148618.1:10889239-10918565 GCF_000956105.1 Propithecus coquereli
ACATAATTATATGTGCTGTACTTTTATAAGACCGGGGGGGGGAACCAAGGGCAACACACGTAACCTAAACATATGTACACCCATAATTTGCTGAAATAAAAAAAAAAAAAGAGTATAATATAGTAAGTACATAAACTAGTAACATAGTCATTTATTATCATTATCAAGTACCGTTACTGTACATAATTATATGTGCTGTACTTTTATAAGACCGGCAATGCAGTAAGTTTGTTTACACCAGCATCCCCACAAACACGTGAGTACTGCATTGCACTGTGATGCTATGCCAGCTATGACGTCCCTAGGCAATAGGAATTTTTCAGCTCCAATATAACCCTATGGGACCACCATTGTATATGCAGTCCATCCTTAGCCAAAACTCATTATGCAGTACATGACTGTACTACACGACTAAAATATTACAACTCAGGAGAAACTTTAAATAGATCATCTACAGAAAAAAAGCTAGAGCCCTTAGAGAGACAATAAATCAATTCAGCCTGTCCAGTAAGAGTAAAGACAACCCCTTCAGAAGTTTTAAAAGAGGGGGCAAGAACACCTGTTCTCTCAGACATAACAAGTGTATTCATTTTTCATCAATTACAAGGACTACTGGCTGACTGGGGCTAGTTCACAAGGATACCACATTAGTCAGGAAGACCTGTGACCAACGGCGCTCATTTACTAATGGACTAAACAGGGAACAAAATTCCTCAGACCTCAAGTATACCAAGTAAATGATGGATGGCAAGGAAAAAATCTGGCCCACTTCTGACCATATAAATTCCTTTCTTTAAAGGGATGTTTGTTTGCCCAAAGGCTTAAAGGCAAATCATGAAATTGCTCATGTTCTGGAAAAAGACACACTAGCTGATAAAAAGATGGTTTCTCCTCCAATAATCAGTGGAAAACATCAAAACATTTATAATCATGTGCTATTGTTTAAGCTAGCATTCTCTGTTTCTCATCAGTTTCATCAACCAAAGTCTATCAGGGTATAGGAGTTGATAAATAGAGAAGAAGCCCAAGGAAATTCCATTTCTGCTCTATTCCTCAAACTAAAGTTTTCCCAACACCTGTTTCCTCCTTGTTAGCAATGTGAGAGGGAATACTACATGAAAAGAGATTTCAGACATATCACAAGCCTTGATACATGAGAACATTCCTTTCTGGAAAAGAAATTTAAACTTACAGGGATTTTTTAAAGGGCCTTCATGGATATACACAACACCCTGTCCCAGCAGCAGTTATCTTTTATGCTCGAATGTTTTAAACTAGAGACCTATTATATCAAAAGGGCATTTCCATCCTAGAAATATTTTCAGAGAAACAAGTCTCGAAATTTAACACTCCTGTTCAGATGCAGTCACCTGACCAATTCTTCTGCTGATCTGACATTTTAACAAGACTGACAATCCATTCATTCATTCACCCAGCAAACATTTATTGAATGCCCACCACAAAGCTTAGTGTTACAATTACTTTATAGGCTCTGGAAATCTTGCCTCTAAAACTCAAAACCTGTGAAACCTTGGATAAGTTTCTTAAACTCTCACGTTCCAGTGTTCTTGTCTGTAAAACACTGGTTTCTGATATGCAACTACTTTCTACAAGCCAAGTTACAGGAACTCCATTCTCCTTACTCAGAGGCCTCACTGGGAGGGAGGTGCATGGGTCAACCTAGAGGAAGACTATGATATATTTTGGGATGATTTTAGGACAGGACACAGAATCTCAGGCAGGTTTCTCTGGACCCTTCTGCTGGTCCAAGAAAAGGATCATCCATTGAGGCACTAAAAGCAACCATTTCTATTGATTATAGACAGATGTAGGCCGAGACAGTGGCTGAGATGAACAGTATCCTTTGAAGGTATCAGTCAAAGCCAGACAGTAGTGCCTAAAAAGCCCAGGAACTTCTGAACACCTTAGCTGGTTGTGAGTGTGAATGGAAAACAGGAGAGATTCTGTCACTCTTGGGCCGTTGCTACCAGCATATTCCCAAATGGAAAGGTAATGTGCTAGCCATGTGACTTCTGTGTCCTTAAAGACAAAAGTTCCTTGATTGGCTTGGAGGACATGGCTAGTCTAATACAGTCTTGCTAAGGTCTTGAGGTAGGTCAGCTGATTTTAATCCTGTAACGACCTTTCACCTGTGAGGCATCGACTAATTTTTTAAGATTAATTTCTTATATGAAGACTTCCTTATTTACAACATTTTATAGCATGCAGTTTTTAAACATCTGGCTCCTTCGTTAGACTGCAAACTCCTTAAGGAAGGGACTATGTCTCATTTTTTTTCATGACTCCAGAAGCTAGTCCAAGCCTGGCACATCATAGGTGCTCCATTCCCAGTGTGAAATCAAGGAGAGTAGGGCATCAGTGCTTGAGCTGTGTTTAGAGGCAGCCCCTGATATTTCTCTTGTAAAAAAAAAAAACAAAAAAACAGGCTGTGAACCAACCAACAAGGCTCAATGGCCCTTTTATCTGGGCTACTCAGGATTTCTGGAGAAGGAGCATCTAGAACACCCACTATTAAGTAGTTCACATTGCCCAAACAGCTAGACCCCTGCTTTAGACACTTAACCCTCAATACCATGATGGATATGGGGGAAAAAATGGCAGGACACATTTGGGATGGATAGTTTCCATTTGCCCCTAGAGACCTACTCTGTACCTTCTCTGTCTGCTATGTGCCCTGGGAGGCTGACATGTATGGATCTCATCGATGGGCTTCCTTGCCCTCTAGCTTCCTATTGGATTTATTATCCATCTCCCTCCCTGCCAGTTCATCATGGGTTGGCAGCTTCCTTCAAAAAACATTAAAGGTTTTTTTAGAAAGTCTACCTGTCTGGTTTCTGGTAATCTCTCCTCCCCTTACCCTTTCAGGAAAGGGTAGAAAGAGGATGGCAACAGCTTCCCATAGTTGTTATCCCTGAGTGTTACACCCTCCTTGGTTTGGTTTCACTTTACTTCACCCATAGCTTTGTAAACAGTCCCTTTATTAAATTCTCCTCAATTATCCCATTTGAGAGTCTATTTCCTGTAGGTACTCTGACTTACAAACATTCAAAATGGAAATGCCTGAAACCTAAAGGTTTTAAGTGATTAAACTTTATCAAATTCAAATGACAAATGATTACCTGGACTCTTTTTTTTTACACAAACTTACTTTATTCTAGTCAATTACATGAGTAGAAAAAAAAAAGAAATTTGGTTAAAACATAGCCATGAATTTAGCAATCTTTTATTCTGTATTTATAGACTCATTCATTTATCTTTTTTAATTTTTTATTTTTTTGAGACAAAGTCTCACTCTGTCAGCTGGGCTAGAGTGCAGTGGCATCATCATAGTTCACTGCAACTCCTGGGCTCAAGCGATCCTCCTGCCTCAGCTTCCTGAGTAGCTGGGACTACAGGCATGTGTCACCACACCTGGCTAATTTTTCTATTTTTAGTAGAGACGGGGTCTTGCTCTTGCTCAGGCTGGTCTCAAACTCTTGCCCTCAAGCAATCCTCCCACCTCGTCCTCCCAGAGTGCTAGGATTACAGGTGTGAGCCACCATGCCCTGTCTATAGACTCATTCATTTTAAGCTCTTTTTCAGCATCAAAACTAAAACATTTCTGCACTTCATATATATATTTACACAGGTAGTATTTATTCCATTTAATAAGTTACATATTTTGTCATCTCAATAAAAACTAATCAACTCTGCAAGATTCAGCCATATTCCAACCTGGACTTGTCTGCTTTGCTACATGCAAATTGAATATCAAATATAAACCATGACCTTTTGCTTTATATCTTGAAACCCTGAAATCCACCCTCTACATTGTTACCATAGTGATTTATCTGCAATAGGAAACTGGCCTTACTCCCCTTCTATGTAGCATACCCTTGGCTCCATTATGATTATCCACATGGCACAGGACACATCAGAGTCCTGGCCTGCTTCCTCAGCCTCATTCACCAGCACTCCCAATCTGATCTCATCACAGTAATATGGAACTGTTTATAGTTCCTCCAACACATCTATGTCCTTTTATGATTGGCTACCTTTGCTTATGCTTTTCCCGTTGCTAAAACATGATAGTCTCTGACTGACTTACTTGCCTAACTCATTCTCTACATTTAAGGATTACATTAGACAGTGTCCTCCAAAATCTAGTGGGCTGGACTAAGGGAGCTTGCTCTGAGTTTGCATAGTATCACCTCTTCCCCTTCTCAAAATGATCTGTTTATGGGTTTGTTTATTCCTTTAGATTACTAATTCTTTGATGGTAGAGCCAGTGTGTTGTTTCTATCTTTGTATACTCATACTGAGCATTGTGTCTGGCGAACTCAGGTAATGCATATTTGTTGAAATGAAATGCCAGTTTTTCATGAAATGAGAATCAGAATATGATTTCAAATGAGTTTGGGCATTGATAAAAGATGTTGTATTATTTTTTTAAATAAAGGCATACTTTAAGGAGTAAAATATGCTAGTACTTTACAGTAATTTTCAACCTACACTCTGCTCTGTTTTCTTTACTATTTTAAGACAATTACTTTATTTATTTATTTAGTCTCTATTTGTTACTTTTTGTAACTTCTGAGGATAAGGTCTTGGTCTCTGTAATTGTTTCAAACTTTAACTAGTTTCTATGCCAGCAACTCTCACTCCCAATAGGAAATACACCAAAATATGATTTATTTAGACTCCTTTCTTCCTTAAGCTCATATGGACCTGGGCAAGAACAATCAAATCAATAGTACTATGTTATTGCAGCCTGATTCACTATTTATTTTTCCTAGGGGAGGCTGTTCTCACTGGAGTTTACTTGCAACAAATTTCATTAATCGAGTCTTAAGTTCTCTGCTCCTGTTTTGGGACTAACCAGGCTTTGTCTACTGCCTCAAATTACTCTTAGGTCAATAGCTTATGTAAACAGCTCATGATCCAATTCTATTCATCACCAATAGAGGTCATCACCTAGAAGTATGCCAAGTACATCTATAGTGCTCCATATCTCTTATTATAAATACATTGAAACCCTTTCTGAATTGCATTAGAGAAATAAGTCTGTATAACATCATGCAATTTTGTTCTATGTGCTCAACAGGATTTCCCACTTCCTATTTTCTAAGGTTTAAAATATGTCCTCCGATTTTCTATTTCCTGAGGGTAAGGCTTCAAATACCTACATACTCCCCAGGTTATGTAAGGCATGAAACCATAAAAATTCTAGGAGAAAATGTAGGAAAAACTCTTCTAGATATCAGCCTAGGCAAAGAATTTATGACTAAGACTCAAAAGGCAATTATAGCAACAACAAAAATAAATAAATGGGACTTGAATAATTAAAAAGCTTCTGCACAGCAAAGGAAATAATCAACAGAACAAACAGACAACCTACAGAATGGGAGAAAATATTCACAAACTATACATCCAATAAAGGGCTAATATCCAGAATCTACAAAGAACTCAAACAAATCAGTAAGAAAAAAAAAAAAATCAACACCATTAAAAAGTAGGCAAAAGACATGAACAGAATTTTTTCAAAAGAAGATAGATAAATGGCCAACAAACATGAAAAAATGCTCAATGTCACTAATCATCAGGGAAACGCAAATTAAAACCACAATGAGATATCACCTTACCCCCGTTGAAATGGCTATTATTAGAAAGTCAAAAAACAATAGATTCTGGCATGGATGCAGAGAAAAAGGAACGATTATGCACTGTTAGTGGGACTGCAAACTAGTACAACATCTATGGAAAACAGTATTCCTCAAAGAGCTCAAAGTAGACCTACCCTTAAATCCAGCAATCCCACTATTGGGTATCTACCCAAAAGAAGTCATTTTATCAAAAGACACACGCACAGTTCACAATTGTTTATTGTAGCACAATTCACAATTGCAAAGATGTGGAATCAACTCAAGTGCCCATCAAATCACGAGTGGATTAACACAATGTGGTATATATATACCATGGAGTACTACTCAGCCATAAAAAGAAATGAATTAATGTCTTTTGCAGCAATTTGGATGGAATTAGAGACCATTATCCTAAATGAAGTATCTCAAGAATGGAAAAACAAACACCACGTGTACTCTCTACTAAGTTGGAAATAACCGATGGGCACAGAGGGAAGTAAAAGTAATTGGAAATCAAAAAGGGGGGAGGGGAAGAAATGGAGGGACAATAACCTGCCTAGCGGGCACATTCAACACCCATTTGGGTGATAGGCACATTTATAGCCCTGACTCAAGCATTACAAAAGCCAACCATATAGCAAAAACATTTGTACCCCCTTAATATTTAGGAATTTAAAAAAAGAGAGGAAATTGGGATTTGACTAGTTATTAGAAACAGATATAGGAACTCAATGAACCAGTCTATCATATTTTCAGACATACAGAACAATAGGAATGATATGAGTTTATATTTTTAAAAGAACCAAGTTAGTAAATATTTATTTAGTGAAAATATCCATTAGTTGCTTTGAAGAATATACAATAACGTCGAATTTAGCCCCTTCCCTCAGGAACTACTGGTCTAATTGAAAAAGATAAGATCTGTATGTATACATAAAAGTTAAATATTAATCTAATGATTAAACATTACCCAGAGTAATTATTAGAATTTAAATTATATTGATATCTGGAATAAATATCTTGATAATTGTACTGATATCAGCAGAACTGATCCTGATAGATGAAATGCCTTAGATGGGTAGAAGAGAATAATACAAAATTTTAGAATAATTGCCATGCGCCTAGTTCTTAAATTTGCACCCACCCTACCTGGGGAGTATGTACCTTTATTATTTATATGCTTCTGATTCTTCATCGTTCATATCTATAGAAGTACATATTAGCCACAAAAAAATTAAAAAACACAAAAACTAGAACACTTGAAAAGTAGAAAATATTAGCATTCCTAGAATGAAGAAATGTTTATTTCCCCAACAAACTTATCTTCTCCTACAATTTTTCTTACAATTAAATTACTTAAAATTCCTAAATATACTGACCAAATAGTTATAGGAAAGAAATGAAGAAAGTATGCTGGACATGAGAGGACAATACATCCAAATTTTATAATTTATCACAGATAATGTGTAGGCAATTGATACCAACAAAAAAAGAATAAGATTCGCTTCTTAATTCCTAAATATTCTTCCTAAGTATAGCGCATACCAGAAAACTGAGTTCAACACCATTTTTATGGGAACTCATGCATTAGAAAAATATTCAATCTGAATAGGTCACTGAGAAAATTAATAAATGTAACAGATGATTAAAAGATGTATTTGGCCAACTCCTAACTTTTAGAGAAATACAAATGTAAATTTGCAGCAAAGATGCTATTATTAGAGGATAATACAATTACATTTGATTCAATTTAAGTAATTAGATAATTTCAGAACATTTATATAATAAATGCCTACCATTCCTAATATTTAAATGGAAGTTGCCATGGAAATAAGTAAAGAGGCTCAAGGACATTTCAAGAACGCAATTTATAACTTCTCTACTAAAAACTCAGGCATTTATTAGTTCATTTAAGTGGATAACTCTGACAATTGGAAAGCCAAGGTTAAACTGAGCAGTACTCAGGGTATAGGTGGCTCTTTTGATGCTAACAACACAACCTTCTCAGGAAGCCAGAGTTTACATGTCTCAATTAAATATGGAACACTCATTTTTACCACTCATCATGGCAACCAGGTAACAAGGTCATGAGTAACTATGTATAGTTTGGCACACCCCTGAGTAGCAGCTTGGCAAAACCTTACTAAAAAACATCACTTTTCACAGCTTGAGTTGATATCAATATCAGAGATCTTGGACAAAGCTAGAAGGATCCTGCAGCATCTCAGAAACCTAAGCTTCCCACTGCAGTGAGGAGGGTGAAGAGGGGCCCATACCTCTATGGTTCTTCCTAATGTTCTCATGTTAACATCGAGCCTCCCAGTTAATGGCCCAATTAATTAAACCCCAAGAGGGAAGAGGGAAAGGGAAAAGTAACCATCAGAAACATGGCAGAAAGGTAGGAGACTAGAAATCAGTTCTGTAAACTTGAAACATAAATCATGGTTCTACTTACTGTATAAGAGTATTTTCTCTGAATGGGCACAATCTCATGGAGAAACTTTACACCACATTGTCTGAACAACTGCTCCCCAGCCCTCCCGACCCCTGCTGCTGCCCTCTACACACTCTGGCCATGCTGCCCCATGCTCAGATCAGGTGCCCAGAAGATAGTCTTGACCACAGTTGACACTCCAGTGCTGGCTGAATGAATGACTAGACTGTCTTCTACTACGCATTTAATAAATTTTATTTGAGGCTTACTATGTACAAAGCAATAACCTATGCTAGGTACTACTAGTAAAAGAGATGAATAACTAACCACAGCCGTCTTTTAGGGGCTAACCCAGCCAAGAGGGAGGCAAAGACACACATAAATAACGCCAATGCAAGCAAGACTGCGGAGAGTGTTACAAGACACACAGAAACAAAGTGCTTAAAAACAACAGGGAACAACTCAACAACAGAAAAGCAAACAACCCAGCTATGAAGTGAGCAAAGGACCTGAATAGACATGTCTACAAAAAAGATGTACAAATGGTCAAAAAGCACATGAAAAGATGTCCGACATCACTAATCACTAGGGACATGCAAACTAAAAAAAGATAATAACTTGCTGCTTTATGTATTGCTGGTAGGAACGTAAAATGGCACAGCCACTGTGAAAAACACTAGGGGGCTTTCTCAAAAAATTAAACATAGAGTTTAACGATCCACATGATCCAACAATTCCACTTCTGGAAATATATCCAAAAGAATTGAAAGCAGGGACTAAAACAGACATTTATACATCCATGTTAATAGCAGCATTATTCACAATAACCAAAATGTGGAAGCAACTCATATGTCTATTGACAGATGAATGTATAAACAAAATGTGGTATATACATGCCACATTATTTAGCCTTAAAAATAATGAAATTCTGACATGTACTATAGCATAAACAAACCTTGAAGACATTATGCTAAGTGAAATAAGCCAGACACAAAAGATGAAAACTTGGATGATTCCACTTACATGAGGTACTTAGAGTGGTCAAATTCACAGACACAAAAAGTAGCATGGTGGTTGCCAGAGGCTGGGACGAAAGAGAAGTGGGGAGTTATTGTTTAATGAACACAGAGTTAGAGCGTGGGAAGACGAAAAAGTTCTGTAGATGGATAATGTTGATGGTTGCACAATAATACGAATGTACTTAAACCACTAAACTGTCCACTTAAAATGATTAAAACGGTAAATTTTATGTTGTGTATATTTTGCAATAATAAAAAAAAATAGGGAAGAGAGATTGTTTCTGCCTGGGGCTTTGTGGGAAGGCTGGGTGTAGAAGGAGGATCTTGACCTGGCTGTAAATGTTGGGAGGACTAGACAAACAGAGGCTGGGAGTGGGGAAGAGACTGGTGCCACCAAAGGCACTGGGAACTAACTGAGGGTGTTGGCAGGGAATTTGGTACAGAAGCACATGACAAGAATGAGAACTACAGATTAGATAAGATTGAACTGAAAGGGCAGCTGTCATATTTCAAAGGGCTTTGAATGCCAGGTGAGACATGTATACACAGAGGAGGGGAGGACATGAATAGGTTCGAACCCTAAAACAATGTCTTTGTCAGCAGCAAGTGGACTAGACTAGGGCAGGGCGTGAGTGGAGGCTGGGAAGCCAGGAAAGAGTTTGTGATCAGAGTTCATGTAAAAATGCAAGGAAGGAAAAGGCTTCAACAGCATAATGCTTTTACACAACATTTCCCAGCCTGAGTATTATATAGGCTGCTTGCAAATGATTTATAAAGTTAAATTATTATTATTATAATTTTACTTAAATGTGTACAACATTGCTTATACCTAGAGTTCCAAGGAAACTAAAAACCAAAATGAAGTTACAAACCTATATAGTCTTATTTTAAAACCTGTCCTCTTGGGCCGGGCGCGGTGGCTCACGTCTGTAATCCTAGCTCTCTGGGAGGCCGAGGCGGGCGGATTGTTTGAGCTCAGGAGTTCGAAACCAGCCCAAGCAAGAGCGAGACCCCGTCTCTACTAAAAATAGAAAGAAATTAATTGGACAACTAAAAATATATAGAAAAAATTAGCCGGGCATGGTGGCGCATGCCTGTAGTCCCAGCTACTTGGGAGGCTGAGGCAGGAGGATCGCTTGAGCCCAGGAGTTTGAGGTTGCTGTGAGCAGGGCTGACGCCACGGCACTCTAGCTCGGGCAACACAGTGAGACTCTGTCTCAAAAAAAAAAAAAAAAAAAAACCTGTCCTCTTTTCAGCTTTTTGATGCTTCTCTAGGCCTTCCAAGCTTCTTCCCGCAAAACTAAAGACTGAGGGTGTGGCACTTCAAGCAAAAGACCTGGGTTCAAATTCTGACCCTGTCACTCCCTAGCTGAAGACTTGAGGAAATTGCTTAGTCAGTATGAGCTTCCATTTCTTCATCTCTAAGGTCAGCAGAATAACCTACGTTACACAGTTTTTGTGGGAGTCAAAAAAGATATGTGGAAAGCACTCTGCTACCCATAAAAAGTTTCCACTATCACAATCTTGTGAACTTATATTAATATGCAAAAGAGAACAGAAATTTGCAGAGGTAAGTGACATCTTTGGAAGTATTCTGAACTATTTTGAAAGACAATAATCAAACCTTTTTATAGGAAAGAGGTAAACATTTATTCTTAACTACTCATACTCAGGGGATCACGTACTCCTCCGTCTCACGCCATCATCTGCAGGCGAGAAAAAGTAGACAGTTGAGGACCAAAGTTGCTGATGAAGGCAAACTGAGTGCAGGCCTCATGGCTGCCAGATTTGCTCACCAATTAAAAGCTAGAAACCTTGCTGATAAAGCCAGCCAAAACAGCATCTGCTGTGGAAAGTATTACCTAGGACCCTTCTGCAAACTCTCTGCAATGTGCTAAAGTGGGTCTCAGAGAAAGACTCGACATGTCCCAGGGGAGACAGAGGGCCACCACACCTCAGGACCTTTGCTCTGAGAGAGAGCTCATTCTCCAGCCCAACGCGCTGTGCAAAAAAACCAGCAACACCATGTCAAACCATGGCACTTACAGTCCAACCTGGCAGCAGCACAACAGCATACTTGCCCCCAAGTTCCCTCAACTCTCTTTTCAAAAAGAATTTCTCAGGCAGAGCTTATCATATTTATTAACTCCCTAAACATTGGCTTTCTCTCCCTCTTTCTCAAAGAGAAGTCCCTCAAGAGCAGAGTTATTAGCACCAGTGAGACTTCATCTTTTCTAGAATCCTATGAACTATTAGATTGCTTGTTTTATTTATTTTTCAAATTATTGGCTTTTTTAAGTTTTGTACTTAAAAGTTGACTCTGATTATTTTTTAAAAAGTTTAGATAAAAATATTAAAAAAAAATATTGCTAGTTTTTTGGTTGTTTTTTTTTTTTTTTTTTTTTTTAATGAGATAGTCTTCAGGAGAGGTTACCCAGAGCCAAAACTGCTCTCTGAGGTTTGGGCTTTGCAATTTGTTGGGTCTCCTCCCACAGACCTCACACAGATGCAGGAGTAAATCTGTGAAATGCCATCATCACTGATACTTGGAATACTGGCCCTGTGCCACAAGTGCCCAAAAACATGCATCGCAGCTCACACATTCTGGATACATTTGGCCAGAATGGCCTAATTTTAAATAGTAACAATTAGGGACACTGGCACTCTCCTTGTTCAGTGGCTCCACTTTCTTCTTCAATAAGCACTGTAGCTGGTACAATAATGCCTCAATTCTCAGCTCTTCTCAATGGAAGATCACATTCATCTGCGTGAGCATTTCAAGAACTGGCAAGGTTGCTAAACCCAAGAATGGTCCCAGTCCTCTGAAGAGAACAGGGGACATCTGCTAAGAGGAAAATGCAGAAGTAGTTTCTGTGACTGCTGAAACCACATCAGCAGGAAACTGGGGGAGCTTAGTGCAAAATACATTTTCTTCACTCTTCTTAGTCACAAGGAAAAAGTAGAATTAAGTGCCAAAACTTTTAAACACAAACAGCAAATATTAGAAGAATCAGTATCCTTTAGGAAGGATGAATTTCATAAATGAACATAATCTACCAGCCTCTGGTAGCCCTCATTTTATATTTAAAGAATTCTTATCCTAGGATTAAGTAAAAGAAATTGGACTTTCATAGAAATAACTGGAAGAACAAAGCTATAATACCAGATCCTCCTATGATGAAAAGTAACAAAGGAGAATTTTAGTAATAAAATGATCAAGAAGAAATTTGGATTTCGAAATCCAGATTCAGTTCAGAAGCTCACAGAATGTTTAGCGTATGAGAAACCTCATCCTAAGTGGAGACAAGGGAGCAGTAACCTGGATCACGATCAACAGAAAAAAAGTCTTCCCATGTAGATCAATTTCATACCAAGGACCTCACGTCTTCAACCCGGAAAGAAGTTCAAACAGAAAAGCAAGGACAAGGTTGTACAATTTTACAACCTTGTAAGTGACTTCATATACATCATATTTGATCCACATGGTCACCAAGTTAAATGGATATTATGACCAAAAAAAACTATCAAACAAAAAATGACATTTTTTGTACTGTATTAATCTTATGCAAAAAATCTTACTCTATTCTTCTATTTCTTCTGTTCTTGCAGGAAATAATGGCACACCTTTAACGCGTAGTGAACTTCCTGTGTTTGGGGAAACTTAAATAATGTTTAGAAAAATAGCAAATAAAATTTTACTCCACCATTCCTCCTTCTTGAAAATAATATGGTACAGTACCAAATTCCATTCATTCTTTCACTTACTCATAAAACAAATACTTTGGGAGCACCCATAATATGCCAGCCCTGTGTTATCCTGGAGGCCATAAAAATGAAGACAACCAAAGTCTCTACCTGCTAATCATAAAATTAATATTAATACAAATCATTGGCAGCAGATGTCAGCTGAAGTGATTACATCCAAGAGTACAAGAAAATGCCAAAAATCATGAAGTATGAGTAAAAAGAAAGTTACTAAAGAAAGTGATATCTGTACAAATATATAGGAAAGAAACTAGGAACAAAAAAAATTCTGAGAATGTCTAATTAGGGCTTGGGCCATTCATTCAAAATCAGTGTATTTAGTAGAACCGGTGATGGATGGTCAGCACAAAAACTCTGTGACAGTAACTTAATTTGCAACTTAATAAAAGAGTATGGACTATGTACTTTTGACATAAAACAAAACAAAATATGTGGATACATTTCCACAATTTTAATATTTATATGGTGTTCTTTTACCTTATCCTTTAAAAAATGAGGAATCTATTAATATTAATTATCAGGTTATCACTTTAGGCAATGAAATAAGAATAATCAATGCAAATTAACAGATATTTTACTAAGAAATTTGATTCATCTTTCAGCCTCAGCAGACATGACAGTCTATTCCTTTAATCAACATATACAGCCAAATTAGTCTTACTGAATTCTCTGTAATTACAAAATAAGAATGTTGCATTTAAATAAGATTTTTAAGTTAGATATAGCAATACTTATCTCATCTCAAATAATCTAATCCCAAAATCCTGCCTATATTTGATTGCTTCCTATTCAGAAGTTGTACTAAAAGTCAATAGATTTTTTGAAAAGTGAAACTTAGCATTGCCATATGACCCAGCAATTCTACCCCTAGATATATACTCAAGAGAGCCAACCTTATCCATGAAAACTTGTATACCAATGTTCACAGCAGCATTATTCATAATGGCCCAAAAGTGGAAACAATCCACCAAATGTCCATCAAGTGATTGATGAGTGAACAAAATGTGGTATATCCATATAATGAAATATTATTTGACAATAAAAATGAAGTACTAATACATGCTGCAAAATTAATGAACCTTGAAAACATTATGCAAAGTGAAAGAAACCAAACACAAAAGACTACATATTGTATAATTTCTTTTAAATGGAGTGTCCAGACTATGCAAATCCATAGAGACGGAAAGAGTAGTGGCTGTGGCATGGGATGGGGAGTGACTGCTAATGAATTTGGGATTTCTCTTGGGGGTAAGAAAAATATTCGAGTATTTGATAGTTGTAAAGGATGAACAACTCTGTGAATATACTAAAAACCACTGAACTAATTGTACATTTTAAAAGATGAACTTCATGGTGTGTAAATAAATAAATAAATAAAGCTGCTATTCAAAAAAAAAAAAGGCAATGCCCTTTCAAATGCTTCCTGAAATTTGTTGATCTCTTCTTGCCGTTTCTTATTTGTGACTGGTTTGGTTCCTTGTGTATAATAAACAAAAACCGTTACATGAATAAATATGAGTGCTTTGTCAATGTCATTCTGGAATTTTACTGCAAGTTTACTTCCAAAATTGGAATACTTCAGTAAAATTTTATTTATTTAGAATAAGAAAACTGGAAATTAGTCATAAAATTTTTTAATATCTGCATCTTAAATCTTAGTGAATTTTCTTATGTAGATTCCTTAATCCAAAAGCAATAATTAAGAAAATTAATCATTTGAACACATATTGGCTTCTCTAGTGAAAAAACACAGGAGATCATTGGTTTGCAAACTAGGGACTTAAAAATATTAAGGAGCTAAATATTCCCCTTGTAATTTTTTCTCCCATTTATTTTCTTAACAAACTCTGTTTCAATATGTAGAATAGGGATGAACTTCCACTTAACATCATATGTAAATGATGAGATGGCTTTCTTTATACAACAGATCTGGATAAACAGTTGGGAAATAGCATCTGCTACAAATTCTGACTCATCTGAGCCAATGGCTACTAGCTTAGCCAATGTAAAAATTTCCCACTGAAATCAATCCCAGATTCTTTTGTACAATCTTAGTACTTGGATCATTTTTCATACTAGAACCTAAAAACATGATTACCTTGAGAAAAATCTGACTGATATGAAGATTAGAATATAATTCAAAAAGAATTTGGTTTATGCACCTTAAACTCCAAGATGGTCATATTTTTTTCTGGACAGTGTTGGTGAAAATTCATTTTGCCAAAATTGCTAAAAATATGACAATCTGGACTCAAAATACTATGGATTTGGTTACAGATGCCAGAACTAATTTTATTACTTTATTCTTTCCCTTACATCATACACAGAGAATATTTGCCTCTGTAAGAGATAACAGCTTCCTAATCACATATATTAATTTTTAGACCATATCAAGTAGAGTACTGCCCGACTGGAAATCATTTCTTTTTCCACTAAGATTGCTTGGTTTTAACATTACTTGAAGATATAAAAATATTATTTAATCAGCCATTCAGGAGCCTGCTCTCCTGCATTCCAATAGCACCTTAATACAGGGTAAGCACTGTAAATGTTATATTCTTGCACGGGCCAGGATGTCTTTGAAAAATTATTAGATCTCCTACAGAAGGGTACTATAACACAAATGAGCGAGTCACGAGTCACGGGACTAACTAGAAGCAGGGTAGTATCCAGTTTTCACAAGTACAGTTACGATAACATTAAAAGATTTCTTATCTTATGTTCTACTGCCAACTGCTTACTTCTCTCTGGCTGGAGTAGGGGTGGGAGAAAGAACTGTGAGGAGGGGGGAAGATCATTATTCAAAGACACTTAAGCAAAAAACTCAGGCAAGTTGTATTATTTTAAAATATTAATAAAGTTATACTGGTTAGCAGGAGTCTAGATGTACTGTGTCTAAAATAAATTTAATCGAGCCCCCAAAATTATAAATATAATTTATAATCATAAATATAAAGTTTTAAAGTTTAGATATAAAGTTTAGAAAAGCTGAAAATCCAGCACCTAAAAAGATTCTTTAGAAGATGAATTATGATGAGGGTTCCAGCATGTACCCAAAAAGGAGAATGAAAGATTTAGCAGGTATGATGTTTTGAAGTAACAGATGTTCTGGAAATTAAGGATATGTAGTCACACGCCCTGCAACTGTTTTCTCAATTAATTTGCATAATGTTGCTCAATGAAAATAATGAGGTGGACACATTAATAGCAGTAAGGTCTTCTTCAGCCTTCCACATTGAACAGCACTGGGAAATCAAATTGACTTCCTTCTGCCTCAGTTAGGCAGAGACGATTGATTATCTTACGATCTAGCACTAGGCCTTAAGGTTAAGAAAAATTCATTGTCACAGGAAAAATCGAATACAATTAATACTTCGTATTAATTGACTTTAAAAGGCAGTCCATTAACTAATAATAGAATGCAGTGTGAAGTCTTATTAAATAGCACTTACGAAAACAAAACAATTCCCTGCTAATTGCAAATATAAGGGAATATGGTTAATGTCATAGTAGACTATAAATCAAAACATCACTGTCTCATGTACTCCATACATTTTCTCACTGGCGAAGAACTTATCCAGCAAAAATACAAAATGACACATTAAAAACATAATCTTACAAAACATCTTTGCTAAACTCAAGCAAGCTCTCTTGTTAAAAATGTGGTTTGAAAATATTAATTCTGCCCAAAACTTGAAAGATTCATAATGTGCAAAATAAAAACCCCTTCCTCATCTACACCATCATTTACGAATCCCCTAAACAACATATAAAAGCAACTAAATTTAATCCAATTCCCACTTGAAAATGAGTGGAGCACGTTACTATACCCACTTACACTTGTGCATAGTTTTCAGTACACCACAAATTACTGATATCACAAAGGAAGAAATTTACTCCCTAGAGAATGTAGCATATGAATGTAAATAAATATATATTTTAATTTGTATCTAAGTAAATACAAATAATCTCTATATCTATTTGTATTCAAATCTAGGATAGATATATCCAACTCAATACCCAGTCCAATTTAATTCTGACAGGGAGCAGAGGGAAGGTAATGAAAATTCACTTAGGCCTCTATGGTAGCTGCAGTTATATTCAAATCAAAACAATAGGAACTGTACTTGGCACGCTCATAATACAGCCTTATAATATAAGGTTAGGAATGAAAATGGACTAAACCATTTTCATTGAAGGTAACTTGGGCAGAAGTAACAATGTGCAACGTATTGAGAAAAATAAGGTGTGAAACAAAAGGGGGTGCAGAATTAATTTCCAGGATAAAATAATGTCCAAAGGGAGATAAAAAAGGAAGGGGAGACAAAAGTCTCAAAGGGATAACTAGGTTTTTAAAACGTTTTTTAAAGGCATTATTCAGTGATCCTATGCTCTATTTAAACTGTACTTCACTGGCAAGAAAAGAATTTCATGGAGATAGATATTGTGCAATGGAATGTAACAAAGCACTGTACAAAGGTATTGTTTATTAATTTCTGTCACTAATTTTGGATCCATTCCTAATGGTAACTAAAAGCTTTTTGAATTGAAAACATTAAAGGGCTGTTAAATGAAACACATGCAGAGAGCAGTACAGCCCAGGAAATAACAGCCCAGGGTGGGTGGGGGAAGGGTCTTCACATTTAGACAGCACTGGCAAAAAAGCAGGGGTTTTTTCATACTACTAAAATTATACCTGTCTTCAAAAACTAAAAACGTTCAGCAATAACTGTTTCACTTGATGCAAATAATTCCATTTAGAAAAGCAGCCTAATGAATTGATATGTCAATTGAAAAGAGGGTGAAGCATATTTTTATCATCAACGTGCGAAAGTCTTTCTGCTCAAAAATAATTAGAATTAAGAAATCTGTTATAATTTTGGCTAAAGGAGTATATTTTAAAGGGCTTTTAAAACAAACATTTGGATTCCATCAGACCTACATAAAATTGGTCAAGAATCTACCCATTCCAACACATTTATTTGTAGCTAACCAAAACCTCAGTCCTACGGGACTGTATCTAAACCCAGCAATCAACCTGTAGCCAAGGAGGTGAATATTCACAGAGAAAAATCAAATAAGCAAGTGGCTTAGTTTTATTTTAGATTCACGATCACCACCTCAAATGGACACTCGGCCCTGCTGTATTTCTCATAAGCATTCACTCCCATTTCAGATAACTGTGTCACTCCTGCTCTTCTCTTCTTCAACCACCCCGGCACACACACTTGACCCCAACCTCAGCTGATGGCCTCACACTTTGCTGGGAAGACAAAGCCTTTAGATAAGAGCTCTCCTCAAATGCCACAGTCCAGTTTCCCTGTCTCTTTCCTGTTTCTGGGGAGAGGAGTCCCTCCTTCAAATAAAACTAAGCCCCCCGACATGTGCTTTTGACCTTCTGCAAAGTGTAAAAAACCCATCCGAAGACAGAAAGTACAGGGATGGCTGGACATGACCTTCCACATCTCTATCTGTAAAAATACTACCTATGTTTTCAATGTAGCTATTTCCTCCCACTAGAATAGAACTGGAAGAATGCCCATATATAGTAGGTATGCAATAAAAATTCCTTGAATATTTGTTGCAAGTCACATCTTCTGTTAAGCTTGCCCCTCTCCCACCACTCCCACTGGCAGCATCATTAATTAGCATGACCACAACTGCATCCAGAGAAAATTAAGCACATCTTTTGGGTTCCCATAACATTGTGTCCCTCCTATGACACAAGGGGGATAATTTTATATACTGTATATTCTCCCTTTTTCTGATTCTCATTCCACACTATAAAATGAAGGACTTAAGAGGAAAGACTACCTTATTTACTATTTATTGGACTCTAAATCAATGTCTAAATGAGCTCAAAGAGTCTCTTTAACTGAATTGAGGGGAAAGTCCATACTACTTTATGAATTAATTTCCAACTTGTCCCCTATTTTTTCCATAAGAAATATGTAAGATAAAAATACTTATTTAGGGGTAAATAAAAACACCTATTCAATAAATAACAAAAAATTACTTTCATTTGCAAAAGTCACTTAAACATGAAGTAGATAAGTAGAGTACCGCTTCATTTGATGGAAGGATAGTCTAAGTCTGTAAGGAGAAAACTGGAAATATTTTTTTCCTCAAGGTCACAGACTAAGACCGTGGTGGCAAAGTCAATTAACTACTTTATCTCACCACCATCGAAAAGAGCTTCATTTCCATCAATCCATATTCATAGATTTTAAGATCTTTATTACTACAGAGGTAGTTAATAATTTTGTCTATTAGTAAAAGGAGTAAAGTTTTAATTAATTATACAAATAAAATGCAGGGGAGGGGGAGCTATTAAAAAGAACACACAGATTTTTCTTCTGTGCCATACTACACAGAACTAAACAAAAGCCACTTTTAAAAAACACCCTCAGAATACAAGTGCTGCTTTTCTCTATGGATTCTTACAAGATAATGATTATGCAAGAAAAACACCTAATATCCCTTTTTTCTTGAATTCTTTTAGTTCCTACGAGAGATTACATTCACAATGTGGAAAATGAAGCTCTTAAAAGAATCTCATACTTATTAACTCCAGTAAACTTAAAAATTAAATAAAATACAGTATCAGCAATTTGGTGCCTCTGGTTAATCATGAAGGGAATAAACAGTGAAGCAAAAAAACTTGTTAATCAACTCTGTCAATCTATCAATCCATGTTTCCTCAAAGTGAAATTGGTGAACTGTACTGAAAAATAAAATAAGATAAACCTCTGTGAGACTAAATAATTCAGCCAGCCTAGTTTCTGTTTCAGTTAACATATATGGCAGAATGACACAGTCAAGACTTGAAAAGACTAACACTATCTATGAGCCTGCAATTTGTAAGAAGTAATTTGAATAGTAATATAAAGAAGATAAGAAAAGGTTCCAAATAAAGTTATTCTCATTATGATTTCAATATTGCTATTTGCATGAATGATTATATGAAATACTGTTTAGTCCCTAGTTCTGGCATTCATATACAGGAACTACCGGAATGTCACAGAGGCAATAATTAAATTAAACTCCAATTATTTTAATGTATTCGAGGTGAAAATAAATATTCATATGGAAAGCTTTATAAAGTACATAGTTTCAAAATAAAACACAAAGACAAAATGCCAGTTAAATCACATTGTCAAAGTGACACAAATTTTTAAATTTTTCAAACTAAATGTGTAGAGTCCCTCTCATTTTCAGTTGCTCCACATCTAACTGTTCTCGTGTTTTCTTAAAGATGCAGTGTTGAATTTCAGAGTCAATCATGTCCAATTTTTAGGATGCCTTTGGAATTGAAGTCTTAAGACCACAACTAACAAAAAGCAAGCACTTTACTGCTTCACAGCAGGGTGCAGATTCCTTTTTCTAAGCAGAATTCCAGACATTCCATGAGTTTCCTATAAAAATAGATGTCCATTTTAAAGTAGGCCAGCCTGAACTCATACTGACATGAAATAGCCAAGAAACGTACTTATTACTAGGAGGTTTACATTTGCTCTTGTAAGCAACGTAGAGATTTCCATTCTTCAGTTCCACCTATAATCTTCCACTCAGCTCTTCCTAACTCTCACCAGACACTGCACACTGTAAAGACATGGCCTTGTGGTTCACAGAAAAACAATATATTAAGAGAGCTTTTAAGAGAAAACATGGATGAAGTACTTTATTCTCCAAACTGCTCCCTTAAAAAAAACTGATTCAATTCAAATAATAACATTTAAAAAGGTTATCAGTTCTCATAATTCAATGACTTGAATAAGGAAAATAATTTTTTAAGTAAATCAAAAGTACCAAGAGTTTTTTAAACATGATATGACAGCATATTCTAAACATCTTGAAGGGTACAAAGTTTAAGCAAAGACAAGAATTTTTTTTTAAGTGTAGACATCAGAGTGGAGACCTGGTTCTAGTCTTTGTGGTAGTAAATGTGTGTAAGCAGGATTTGCACTGGTCTGTGTCCATCCTCAGATGGCCCCAGGAGTGAGGTGGGAAGCATGGGCTAGTCAGAAGAAGATTATGTGATCCCTCTAAACCCTTTATTCAGATAGATTCATCAAATCCCTTCCCTGTGCCAGGACTGTGCTTGACAACTGTGAGCCAGAACAGACCCAGGCACCACCCTTGTGGAGCTGCAGTCCGCTGCGGAAAATAGACAATCATACAAATAAACATGTTATTACGTCTTGTGATCAGTTCTAGGAGGGAGCGTTAGAGGAGAATAAGACAGAGACCCAATCTAGGCTAGAGTTCAGCAAAAGCTTTCCCAAAGGAAGTAATGTCACAACAAGCTCAAGTAAAGCAGGCATATAAGGAATAGGAAAGGGCATTCCAAGGTCAGAAATCAGTGTGGGCAAAGGCCAGAAGCAAGAGGGGCAAAGCCTGCCAGAGGACCAGGTACAGCAAAAGGATGGAAGGGCAGTTGTGGAGGGTTTGGGTTTAGTTATGACAATGGTGAGAGCTGAGTCTGGCAACAGTCAATACTGAGTATTTGGGGCTTCACTAAAGACCTGGGAAGCAGGGAATAACATGAGCAGAATTTCTGCAGAGTGAAAAATGGGTTGAAGGTGGGCCTACAGTAGATAGGTGGCAAATAGTAGCCAGCCTACTGCAGCAAACCTAGGATAATAACAGTAGCCTAAACCAGGAGGGTGGCAGTGGAAAAGAGGAAACTGGACAATCTTTAAGGAACACAGATCTGGAATTTCAATGATCTTCTAAGGAATTATAGCATTAAAAGTCAAAAAAGACACGGCCCATAATAAGAATCCCATGAATATTTGTTGATTCAGTGAATCTTTTTCATTCCATGCTTCTTCCTCTCCTCATGCCTTGTCTGGAGTGGTCCCATATTGCAGAAGCAATTTCTCCTCCAGAAAAATCTGCCAGTTCATTTTCTAATATGTCAGCACTGAAGGAATGAGAGAGATACAAAGGAAAAATACTAGGGAGAAAAGTTCTCTCTGTCTTCAAATTCAAATCTTCATTTCTCTAACCAACATTTTACAGCTCGACTTGTTTTGGGTATTTAAGAAAATTAGCCTATAGTGTGTTTCCTGCTATGAACACCAGGCAGCATACTACGTACTTTCATCTACACTATTTAATGGACACATCAACTTCATTCCTTTTATTGCTAGATCAGCTCCCTGAAGGTCACAGTGACCCAGTGACTTGCCTGGTCACAGAGCCAGAAAGAACATGAACTGAGAGGTCAGGACAGTTGAAATCTAAACTAGTTTACCACACTAGTTCTTGAGTAGCTATAATTCCTTCTTCTCACTTTTTCCTACCATACACTGATTGACCACACATTTAAAAATAATAAATATGTCCACTGCAAGATGACGTTAGTTTGATGAAGGCTAGGAGTAAGACACAAGTTATTCTTTCTAGCTTTGCCCAGAATTAACCATGAGATCTTAAGCGAACTGTTTTGCTTACATTTTTTCATGAGTCAGATGAAGATAATGATATAAGTACATAAAATTTGAGTATTATTGTTACTAATGAGAGTCCTGCATGGTGGAGAGAGAGTTACTCCTTGGTGCCTTGAAGAAAGGACTGTCTGCCTGGCTGTGTGGTGGGTGGTCAGCAGGCAGCAACTTCAGAGCCAGCCTCCGCTGCAGGGTGCCGCTTGCCTGAGGTCACACGTTTTCCAGAACGGCCTGCATTCAGTGACTGAGCAAGAGCCATGTGAAGACTGTGCAGGCCACTGCAGATGAGGAACCCTGGCTGTGTTCAGAGGCTCACCAGGCCTGCATGGCAGTTCAGCTTCTTCCTCTACCCAAACCTGCTTCCTCCCCCTTCCTTTTACAAGTGACAGTTCCTACTAAACATCCTGTATCCCAAACTCCATCCTGGCACTGCTTCTAGAGAACCCAAACCGTCACACTCCACTTACTTACTTTGGAGATATTAACTAGGTAATCATAAAACTTAATTGCATATTTGAAATGCCAAGAACAGGCCTGTTGAGTGATTTGATTTGAAGTTGTTCTATTAATTAACAGAAGTATATCTTTATTTCATATTTTAAGCAAATCAGGTCCTAGCTAATACTCTAAAAAAAAAAAATCTCAAGTTAATTTAATTATTTGCCAAGTTTGACCATTCAACTTTTTATCCAAAACAACTTTGGAAGAAAGTTACAAAGCTGAAAATAAAAGGATAAAACTAAAGTGGCATATCTAATATAATTGCAGTGTCACTGCAATGAGATTGCTATAGTACCACCACATGGCTGAGATCTACTGTATTAAAAATAGGCAATATTCCTTCTGTAACCACTACAGAAGGGACCATTTAGCCTCTCTACTGTCTGCATATCTAATTCAGAGGTCATATATTTAGGGGCTTACAGTGAAAATTTCCCTTCATATCATATATCCTGTCAAAACAAAAAAGTATACTTAAAATAGCAATAAAACATGTATTCTCATTATAATAGATTATTTTGGGTTATTATTCAAAGAACTTGTCATTCTACTCTTACAGAACACAAATTTTAACTATATTTTGAGAAAATAAATTCTGAAATATAAAAGGAGAATTAATAACATCAATAGGATTATTTTTATAGGTACACATACAATTACATGGTGTAAAAGAATATAAAAACAAACAAAATAACCAAGGCATTTTCCGTCTAGCTTTTAATGTATTATACAAAGCTGGTACTATAACTTCTGGACATGAATAAATTAACAACCAGCATTTCTGCCAGCAAAGCCAGCAGCACATATATAAAACCAACAAGGGATAGCAGATTGACTCATGAGTTACTGCCAAAGCTCTATGCAACCAGAGTCACTACATTTAGTTCTCATATTAGAATGAAATCATGCTTATCCTGGGAAAGTCTTTATTCTAACTCTCCTAGAAACCAGAAATTAATATGTTTACCTGCTTGTTTATAGCCAACACCACAATTTTACTTTTATCTAAATCTGGAGGTAATGTTTAAATACAGGAATTTTAAGCTATCTAAATGAGTATAATTTTTAAAACATTACATGGATAACCATGATGTGAAGGGAAATGTTCATTCTAAACCCCCAAATAATATGGTCACTGAATTAGATATGCAGAGAAGTCAAAAGGTCCCTCCAGTAAACGTTCAGCACTTATTCATTCAAACATTAGTTATTGGGTACCTCCTATGTGCCAATGAATGTCTGGGTGAACAGATCTATTCTAATAGTGATTACTTTGTTTGGTGAACAGAAACAGAAATTCAGAAAACAAACTCTGCCAAAAGATCCCCACACTCAAGAAATGTACTTCCACATACTAAAAGTAAACTAAAAGAACCACATATCAGATATAAACTAAAAATTCATGATTATTACTTTCTTAATGGTGTCCAAAAGAATACTGAAAAAAGGTCACCCTGGAATATTGAACCCCACTTTTTTCATAGGCAGAAACAGCTGTCAGCTTTTGGTCAGCTGTTATCTTACTCAGATAAGTGCTTAAATAAAAAAAGCCTAATAGGGCTGCCATGTCACACTGTATGTTATGCAAATGTTACCAATAACTTAAATTCACCGTAAATACTTAATGTTTTGGGACGTCATAGAAACTGTGAGGAGTCACAAACTTCTAAATGTGTTGTAAACACTTACGCAAATAGAATCTGAGAAGTACGATATTATTTTTCATTTTAGAATTCGGTCATATTCCTCACTGAATTCAAAACCAAACCAAATATACACTACTCAAGCGAAAGGGAGGCTGAAAAAATAACACTTGACAAACTGACAAAAAAATGTCATCTCCCGCAGAGAAACAGAGGTGTTGAAACAAATCAGGTTGATGCTTGTTTTTATTAATGTTTAATCATTTACAGGACATACTTCATTTGCAAAGAAAATACTTGTCCAACAAGTTGAAAGATGAATGATAGTTGCTTTTTGAGCATTTTATATTAACTGGATTAAGGTAAAGAACTAGCAAAAGGGCAAAAAACAAAATTTAACAATTGTTCCTAAAACTTCTGTGTCTCTTTTTGGTGTATTGGAAAAGGAAAGAATTTTAAGCAGAAAATTTTTATTCTTTTATCCTTCAGCCAATTATGATAAATTAAATACTTGGTAAAAGCAGAAAAGTAGACCCTTTTTTATGTTGAATTTCTTTTTCAAAAAAACCATCTGTCTGACATGAGAGAATCAGGGATTCATTCTGGGAAGACTATGTTAATGTTTAATTTGGTTGTGTTTTAAAGAACCTGAAGGCTCCTGCAGACTGTTTTCATTCTATGCTACTACCCTACTCCTGGGCACAACCACCAAATTTTAGTGCCACCCCTATAAAAGCCAAGGGAGTAAGTTTATTTTTTCCAAGGTTTAACAGAGATCTCTTGTGCTTAGTATGAGGGCAGTGGATTCCTGCATTAATGCATATTTTTATTAAGTGCTCACTTTATTTCAGCATGCTACAGATATTTTCCAAAGGTTTTCATAAACCTTCTAGTTTTCTGACTTAAAAATTCAAGATACAGTCATCTACCCCACATATCTAAATATTCCTGCTCCAAAGTGAATAATGCAAAAATCTCTTAAACTTACCATTCTTAGCATTAAATCAATTTAGACTTAATTTTCAGTGGAAAATGACCAAATAGCCCCTAAAGTTTCCAGAGCCTCTCTTGCAGGGAGAGCAGGGAGCTAGCTCTCCCAAATAGCACAGAAAATTCAACTAGTCACCTACCCACTAGGTCTCACCAGGTACAGGCTCCACATACTTTCCCAAATCCAGAAATAGGGGGAAATAAACACTCTTCAGGCACCAGCATCTGCACAGGCAATGGTTACTTACGATTGTGGATTTTGAAGTCAATGAGACCGAGTGCCCCCTGGTTTTGCTAATTACTAACTATATGACTTTGGGCAAGGCTTTGAATCTCTCCAAGCCTCAGATTCTCTGTTTCAAGATAAAATTGTTAAGATGAAGATCTGCTTTAGGGAATTCGGCAAAAATCCAGCAAGATGCTGAGGGTAAGGCACTCAGCACAGTGGCTGCCCTAGAGGTGCTCTGTGCTGAGGCAACTGCTATGATCATTACTGTGTTCCCAGCACTGTGATCAGCCCAGACACCTCCATCTGTCAGCTGTGCTAGGAAGGGCTTGGCTGTCAGCAACATGATTGCCTGTCTCTCCCTTCTCCCCAGAAATAGTACAGACAGAAAAGTCACTGGTTGAAAACTAAGAAGAATATTTTAGCACTGTGGTTCTTTTTAATACTTAAATGAAATAATCAGCACATGTAGCTGGGAAAATCAAGGGATTTTCTCTCAAGGGAAAATCTAGATCAGTGGCTTAAAACTGTATCCAGTATACTTGGAGATGCAAAAATTAATTTATATAATGGTGATATGATAAGACTAATAGTAATAGCAGACACGATTTAACACTCACAACAACCTCAGAGAAAATGTCATACAAATTTTTCAGATAACGGACACTCAGAATGGTTATTAAAATTTCTAAAGACCACATAGCTGGTAAGAAAAGCCAAGATTAAAATCAAAGTCTGTTTCATTCCAAATGTTCGTAATCACTGTAATACACTACAAGTGTTCTTCTCACAAGCTACAAGCCACATACAACAGCACTACATGATGGAATGAGATGTATGGGATGGGGTAGGATGAAAATTCATGGCATGTTCAATACAGAACTGTGTGGCCTAAGTAACCACAAGAAAGGGTCAGGCCCTCTATACTCTCCAGAACATTCTGCGCAATGTCAACCTAAAATGAGAGCCATTAATCATCTGGTAATTTTAGGACTAAACAACTGAGAGCATGAGATAACAATGGAACTTTTCACTCCTAGGATGTGCAGACCCCAACACACATGTGAGTCACGACATCAAGTTTCACAACAAAAAACTACCCAAAGGTATCTAAAGAATAGGAACTGGCCAGGCACGGTGGATCACACCTGTAATCCTAGCACTCTGGGAGGCCGAGGCAGGAGGATTGCTTGAGCTCAGGAGTTCGAGACCAGCCTGAGCAAGAGCGAGACCCTGGCTCTACTAAAAAAAATAGAAAAAAAATTAGGCAAAGAACTAAAATAGAAAAAATTAGCCGGGCATGGTGGTGCACACCTGTAGTCCCAGCTACTAGGGAGACTGAGCTAGGCTGACGCCATGGCACTCTAACCCGGGCAACAAAGCGAGACTCTGTCTCAAAAAAAAAAGGAGGGGGGAACTTAACCAATAATAATGAAGAACAAATATGGACATTTTAAAAGAGCCTTTTGAATATCCTAGGAATAAATGCAACACAGTCTCATAATGGCAAATATGAAATTTCCTTTTGTTTAAACTACAGAGTTAAATTAATCATAATTCTTAGTTCATAACACACATATTTATCTCTCCTTAATGGTCCATGTGTGGCCCACTTTTGTATTCAATTGTTTTTATGCATATAATTGTCTGTTTTAGATAATATAATACACCTTCATGAACCCTCCACCTGACAAAAGAACCAGAACATTAACAAACAATTTACATCTACCAAGTGTTTCTCTCTAATCCATCTGCATTAACTGTTATCCTGAATCAGATACTTATTGTTGACTTGTTTTTTAATATATACATTTATGATATATGTATATCTTAAAAGCATATTGCTTAGTTTTATTTTTAATTTTAACACATTATAAGTTTAAAGAAGAAAAGGATGTGACATAGACATTAAATCTATTTTATCAATAGATTTAAAAAAGCAGTTGATAAAATTTTATGTGAATTCTTGATACAAACTCTTTGTAAATTAGAATAGAGAAAGGAACGTCTTTAACTTGATTTAATTTTTAAAAAACTATAATAAATATCATACTTAATAAGAAAACATTAAAAGCACAGTCTTTAAAATCAAAATCAAGAAAATAATGCCCATTATCATTACTTCTCAACATTATCATGGAATTCCTAAACAGTACAAGAAAAGAAAGCAAAAGGAATGGAAAGATGGATATTAAAATATCAACTGTGCCTGTATACATAGAAAGTCCAAAAGAATCTACCAATAAATCATTATTTTAAAAAAAGGAGAATTTAGCAAGATGGCTAGATACAAGATCAATATACAAAAAATAATCACATATCTACATACCAGCAATAAATAGCTAGAATTTAAAAGACATGATTTATAATAGCATCAAAAATGTCAAGTAACTAGGAATAAATATTTTTTCAAAGAGATGCAATATTCAAACACAGGAATTTTTAAAACTTTATTAGTAGTCATTAAAGAATGTCTACTAATGTCTAGTAAACTGAGAGATATACCAGATTCACAATTGGGAAGACATAGTATCATAAAGATGACATTCTCCCCAAATTGACCTAAAACTCCATTACCATTCTAACCAAAATCCTAAGAGGGTTGTTCATTTTTAAATGGAAAAATAGCCAAGATACTTCAGAAAAAAAAGAGCAAGGAGAGGTGCTACACTGTATCAGGTATCAGGACTTCCTATGAGGCTAAGACAATATAACTCTGACCAGGAATAAACATATTGACCTATGGAATTGAAGAGGGCCCAGAAAAAAAAATCCCACATATATATATAACTTTAATATATGACAGAGGCAGTGAATTTGTGTGATAAAAATGAAAACTGACCCTCTATTTTACATCATACAAAAACTAATTCCAGATCAAGAACTTAGAAGCAAATCTTCAAAATTTTTAGTGGAAATTAAGTTTTAAAAACTTTTTTCTGACGTGATAGAGAGGCTTTTTTAAAAAGACATAAAAAGTGCCCATTATAAAATAAAATACAGTATTAATAAATTATACTCGGTTAAAAGCAAGGATGTGTGACTATCAAAAGTCACCTTGGAGAAAGTGAAAAGACAGTTACAAACTGGGAGAGGATAGCTCCCATATATATAATCACCAAAAGATTAGAATCAAGAATATATAAAGAATTTCTATAATAATAAGAAAAGCTCAGTCAATCAAAAAAAAAAACTAGGCAAAAGACATGAACAGGCATTTTTTTAAAAAAGAGACTGTATATGGCAGTAACTATTTGAATAAATATTTAACTTTATTAGTGATCAGGGAAATGCAAATGAAATCATTATAAACCTACATAATTGGCAAAAATTTAAAAGTCTGATAATACCAAGTGTTTCAAGAGAATATGGATGAACAAAATTTTTTAAGTGTTGCTGGTAGGAATGTAAACTGGTACAACTACTTTGGAAGGCAGTGTGGCATTATCTCATAATATTCAGATACTCTATTATCCAGCAATTCTACTCCTAGTTGGAAACTAGAGGAACTCTTCTACACGTATAAGCAGGTAACATGTACAAGAATGTTCATGACAATAGCATTCATGATAACAAAAATCTGGCCGGGCGCGGTGGCTCACACCTGTAATCCTAGCTCTCTGGGAAGCCGAGGCGGGCAGATTGTTTGAGCTC
>NW_012148618.1:10919889-10921362 GCF_000956105.1 Propithecus coquereli
AAGAAAACAAAATAGTGGTAAGATAGTTTTAAACAATATAAGTTCGGTGTGCTTTATTAAATGTTCCAAGTGTCAGAGTAGTGATCTATTTGTCAGTGGCAGAAAGCATAAAGACATTAGGAAGACCTGGTAAGAAGCTGTTCCATAAAACTATGGAAATGAGAACATGATACAACATAAATGTAGACAGATGTCTTGTTGCAGAAATGAGGATATTGAAATGGATAGGTTTTCTAGATCAATAATGTCAAAAATTATTAGGTATGTGAATCATGAAATCCAACAACCAAAATAAAAATATTTTTTATTTCCTGGAAAGTATTCCACAATGCACTAATTTCAAAAGAACACACATACTCACTCCAAAACTACTTGCGAATATGGGCAATGTTAGTGACATGTAAATTAATACAACGTTCCCAGAGAGAACAGGCCTGAGCTTCATCATATATGTGTCTGTCCCTCAACTAGACAGTGAGTTGAGAACAGGGACTGCATCTTATTCATTGTTGTGTTGCAAGGATGTCCAAGGATGTGATACAATATTGGTGCTTAGAAGATATAATTTGACTGAATTTTTTTAATGAACTTAGCATTATATATCAAGCTTTTAAAATTTTTTCACACCCTGTAAGCCAGTAATTCTACTCCTAGGAATTTATTCTAAGGAAATAATCAGAGACACAAAGATAAATATATAGGATGTTTGTTGTAACATTACTTCTAATAGCACAAAATCTAAATGTTCAACCACAGGGGAAAGGTAAAAAGTCATAAATTACACAACATAATGCAGTACTACATAGTTAAAAAGTGTATTTACAAAGTATAATTATTTACAAGGGGAATTTTTGTAATATAAAATAATATATCCAATATATAATGCACATATAATATGTCTATACATGTAGATTCTAATTTATTACATAGATATGCATGAATATATTTGAATCCATAGGAAAAAAATTTGTAGAAAGAAAATACACCAAGATGTTTAAAAAAGTTAACACATTTCACTAATAAGTAGAACTTAGCAGTCAATATATTTATAAACTTAAAAAAATACTAAAATTATGCTTACTAAATGAAATTCAAATAAATTTAGTTAATAAGTATACTCTGTTTTTTGTGTTCTATCTACAAACTACCCAACAACCACAAAAAAGTATTAGATATTTAGTCTTATAAGTCAGAAATAAGACATTCATAAGGGAAAGGAAAATATGCAAATATGGTTTAAACACCACCAGAGCAACTCCACCAAAATGAGCACATGCTTTAAAAATAGTCATGTAAAAAATATCTCATTGGAAAGGTAAATATTAGCAAGTATTTTGTTTGAAATATAGAAGCATTCATATGTAGAGTAATATAAAGGTGAAACACACTTTACAAAAATATTCTAAAATATGGACGAACAAAATTTTTTAAGTGTTGCTGGTAGGAATGTAAACTGGTACAACTACTTTGGAA
>NW_012148618.1:10924318-10926019 GCF_000956105.1 Propithecus coquereli
TATCACAAATTTTCCTGCTTGGAATTTTATCACTTAAGAAAATGCAATTTTAAGTTACAAAGAAAAAGTGCCAAAGTGCTAGAGAAATGTAATTATGTAGATGAAATAATAAAAGAAATATAAAGCAATTTTTAAAAATTCTATATCCAACTATATTATTCCAGTACAGATTTAAAGCAGCTTATAACAATAATTATAATATAGCATGGGAGGAGAGTTAAGTGAAAAAATTGAGGCAAAAGGAAAAGTAAAGGTAAACGAAATAAGATGAAAATGATGGCAGACATACAGTCAGTGTGTAAAACACATGGGCTAAGGTCCTGTGGCCTTGTTAGAGATGGACTGGGATTTTTTTCTGAGCTTCCTAGCAGACAGGGCAAAAAGGAACTCAGATTGTCAATCAATTACTAACATGTGACCAGTTCAGAAAGAAGCACAACTGATTTTGGCACGGATCTACTGAGATGCTTTCTCTAGTGAGTCCACGGAAAGAATGCACTTTCTCACATAATGAATTGTGTCTCCAAACACAAACAGGATTTTTGAAATTCTGAGGCTCAGTTTCAAGTATAAAAGTTTAATAATTTTAGGTCAAAATTTGAATAACTAAAAGCTGAAAAATATGCATATTATATAGAAACTCAAATAAAATGGTCTCAATGTAGTTGCTGGACTAGTCTCCAACTACCTTCTCCTTTACATAAATGATATATTGTAATTTACTTTCCATAATTTACTTTCTCTGTGGTACTAATATCTTAAATATTAGTGACCATTTTAAAATATGCAGCACTAAAATCATTATGGTCTGACATTTTTATATGCTTATAAAACACATTTTGTTCCAACTGTTTTTATTAGAAGAAATGTGGCCTGCTGAAAACTAAAACGTACATATTTTACTTTGAAAAAAAAGAGGCAGCTGGAAATATAAAAGCCCACACATTTGTTTTTAACGCTGCTTGGGAACTAAAACCTATAATGTGTATTTGACATCTATTAATGGTTTGCTAAAAGAAACCGAGACTATGTATTAAGAGAGCAGCACTCTGATCTCACACCACAACCCATGGCATCCTCACTGCTCTCCAGGAAGCGGGTGAGTGGTGCGGCCATGCGCCGAGGCTCCTGAGATGAGGCTCCCTTTCATAGGCATCTCTGTACTATTGTGTCTCCAGACTTGAGAATACAGAAACAAATTCCTTGGAACTTAGCCTCTCGGGAAGCAAGCAAATTATGTTAACCACAAGCAAACATCTATATTACCTTCTGGTTTGTTTTCATTACCTTCCAAAATAAACTGCCATTTAAAATCAGATCTTAGAAGACTACATATGACAAGACATCCATATATTTTCTTTATTTGCCTCATGAAAGAACAAAAATTGCAAAAAAAATTATTTAATATCATTTAAATTTAACATTCTAATCACAGATAGGTGTTTGTTTCTTAAAATATAATTTATCCCCAAACTCTCCTGCTATAAATTAAAGCACAAATGGAAGAAGGAGATGCCCAGAGGCGACTCTAATAAATGGAAGTTCCTGGTCCAGTATAGGGAGGGAAAGAGAACGTAAATAAATATAAATTGACAGAATAGATTGAGGCAAAGTATATTGGCAGTAGAGGCACAGTTGGTCCCAAGAGGGCTCTTGGGAAGCAGGTCAGCAGAAGCTAATGGGGTGGTCATCAGCCCAAAG
>NW_012148618.1:10926069-10928273 GCF_000956105.1 Propithecus coquereli
TGTTATATTTTTTATTTATTTAATCTAGGAAAAGTCCCCACTGTAAAGGTTTCCAAGCAGAATACAAAAGCAAGGATGGGTCTCATCTGGATGCTCAGCTACCCATACCTACACATTCATTCTTCAGCAGAATTGACTATGCTGTTTAGTGTCTTTGAATCAGATTTTCTCTTTATTAACTAAAACAAGCTAAATTGCTTTTCATGAAATTTTAGGAAGTTCTGTGCTCTGACAATCTACATTAAAGTTTTAAGAACATAAAGTATTATAGTTCAGAATAGTTATAACAATAGCTGAGGAGTCCAAAGAGGCTAAAAGTTAAGCAACCAAGAACCATGAGTATCTTAAAATCCAGCTTTAGAAACCAAACACATCTAGACAAATACTACAAGGCCTGATACATTCGTCTGACCTGTTGCCCTGGCAAACTGATGTGGGGAAAAGAATGTCTGCCCGATTAACACTCAAATTCTGGTCATAGGCTCAGCTACTATTCAGCTAAGGCAACCATGGAACCTAATTTAAAAATAGAGTTCTGCTATACCTGAGATTGCACAGAACCTTATATAAATATAACCTGATCAAACAGGAGACTTTACCACCAATGCAAGAATATTGCAGTTACTGACAGGAATATTTATGCCAAAGCATTTTAATGATTAGTCAATGCCAAGAAATATTAATCTATTAAAGGGAAAAACAAAACCATGTCATCACAAGCAATGTCATTGCAGGTGTTTCCCTAGCTATATAATTTTCCTTTTGTCACAGACACAAATTTTACCATTAATATTTCAAATAGTCACAAGGTACCAAAACTATTTTTTATAAGATTATAAACATTCAGCTTTTTCTGGTCTGAATCTTTTAGCATACATCTGAACATTTATAATCATGTAACCAAAGTCTATAAACATTAATCTGAAGTAGTAAAACTCTTGAGTCGGCTCCCACAGTACTTGACTAATTTCAACGAATAAAGTATACCTCCTAAAGCATGCAATGATAGAACTGGTAAATGTGAAGAATAGGCCCAAAATTCTATACCCTGGAGAGGTCTTGAAGTAAGAAAAAAATGCAATTTTAGAATAAAATGAAATAGTTCTTTCTACAAAAGTTAATAAACATATGGCAATCACTATCCCAAAGAATTAGTAAAAGATGAAAATATAAACACATTCACAAAGGTGTCTGATAAATGCATACATAATAGAGCAGGAACCAGTTCTTAAAGAGAGCATATTCACAGCACCTGCCTTACCTCAGAGACAATGCCATAGCTGATGTGACAGGGACTGTGATTTGCCTCCCAATGTCTCTTCTCTTCCGACATGGTATCAGAATTTTTAGTTGGCCATTTGGCCACTTAGCTAAAGACTCATTTCCTAGCCGCCCTTGCTGTTGGGTATGGCCATATGACCAAGATTTGGCCAATGGGATGTGACTATACATATCATATGCAACTTCTCAGTCATGATCTTCCCCCAGTTGGAATGTGATTGAAATGGTCAGAGATACAGCAGCCATCTCCGACCATGAGATGATAGATAAATGAGCATCAAGGTGTAAGGAACCTGGGTTCTTGGTAACTACGTAGAACCACAGTCAGCCATGGACCTTCTATCTAGCCATGTTTATGGCAGAGAAACAAACTTCTATCTTGTTTTCACTGTAATTATTTTGATTTTCTCTATAAATAACCATCTACATTAGTCAAAATAATACAACAGCTAACATTTATTTAGTGTTTTCTACATACCAGACACTGTGCGAAATGTTCTACATACAATCTCTCATTTGTTCATAACACCACTTTTAAGCAATTATTACTATCCCCAGAAAACCAGGCCGTATGGAGAAGAGGTAACTTGCCCAGGGTCGCTTGGGTACCAGGGCTTGAAAACAGGCCTATCTGATGCCGATGCCATGGCCAGACCGTGAGCCATGATGCCTTACATGATAATGCCCTTTGCCTGGTATGGACAGCAACCCTGATCCCCTACTACAGAGCATTCCAAGATCATCGAGTTGTATGTCTCTCAGATTTGACGGGCATAGCTTCAGGACTGTGAAGATGAAGAAGTAAAAATATATCACAGCATAGAAATGAGAAAAAGTTATTTAGCCAAGACTCACAGAGGAAAAAGAAATCATTCCCACTGCTACCCCAATATAACGCAACTTAAAGTCACACCATAAAGCTA
>NW_012148618.1:10931520-10933030 GCF_000956105.1 Propithecus coquereli
AGTAATTAAGACAGCGTGGTATTGGCAAAGGGATAGACATATGCATGTTTGAAATTTTTCATCATATATAGTTTTTAAAAATAAAACCAAAAATAAACCAAACACAAGGAATATGGAAAGGACACTGAGGCACATGGCAACAGTATTAAAAGGTCAGAGGACAGAAACTACAGCTGTGATTCTTGCCTGCCTCACTCACTCACACAAACACAATGCTTGGCACATAGGACACAGTCCATAAATAGCCACTGAATGAATAAAAAATGAATGATGCACAAAAGGAGAGCTTATTCTTTGTCCTTAACCCTATAGAAGGAAATAGCCCCAAGAACTATAATGAATTAGGCTCCTGAATTAAAAACCGAATAGGGAAAACAGGCTTAAAATTAAAATTTATTGTGAAATGTTCAAAATCCAGATCCATTCCTCATTCCTTCTTTTCAAAAATATCCCAGCCTACATTGGTTTCTCTTTTGTAAACTCCTCTAGTAAGTGGTCTTAACAATTTCTTACTTGATAAAACACAGTGCTGAACTGTCCTCTCGTGTGTGGTGCCTAAGCTTTGGCTTCTTCACCAGATGGTGAGGATGGAAAGAGCTGATGTGTACTGAGTGTCCACCACATATTCAGGCACTATTCTAAGCACTTTCCATTCAACCCTGCAAGGCAAGTTATTATCCCCTCTCCTAGATGAAGAAATTGGGGCATGGAGAGGTCAAGTAACTTCTCCAAGGTCACACTGCTAGCAAGGGGCAGAGCAGGGACTCAAATGTAGGCAAAGTTGGCTCCATACTGCCTCAGTACTGCCTCTTATAAGTACCTTGAGAACCCATACTCCACCATACTTTTTTTGTATTCATTTTAGCAACTAACTACTACCTACTACAGTATTGAGTATGCAGCACACACTTTAAAATCTAAATGACTGGTATGTTATCTGAGCTATCTGCAAATTCAGAGAGCATCTTTAGGGAAAGCTTTTAGCCAAAGTCTGCATTGTTCTGAAGAGCCCTTGCAAAGTTTCTATAATGTTTTATTTAATTCCACCGTGAGGATTTTCATAACAAAAAATTATTCATTTGTAATAAATATAAAATATTAGTATTTATCAGATGTTTAGATTTTTTTATGTAAATATTGCCCAAAACAGATACCAAAAGAATACTAGTAAAGTAAAAATCCTCCTGAGGAAAATTATTTTATATCTCAGGGAAAGTTCTTTCTTACAAATGCTCCCCCTGCCAACACACACACACACACACACACACACACACACACACACACACAGAAAGGCTTTGATGACAAAGGAAACTTCAAAGATATATTGTCACTGATGAGATAAAATGTACAATGCCCTCCAGGAATTTTGATCATTCTTAACATCTCTATCACTAATAGTTTGTTTTGGAAAATCTCAATACAGGTATTTGTCACAATTCTGGATTACATGTGGTTTAAGGGTAAAGAAATGATTGTTAAATATATCTCATTTGAAAAAAAATTTTTTTTT
>NW_012148618.1:10934249-11000635 GCF_000956105.1 Propithecus coquereli
TGTAACCAAGTAATGTCAAGTAACCTGCAGACTGGATAGCATGTATCATTTTATCAACCATTTTAAATGAACACTGTAGAAGTTAAAAAGATATTTTAAAACAGGTCTCTATACTAACTTTGTGGCACCCACAATCAGCAAATTTTCAAAGACGTAGGTGATGTTATTAGATTTAAAGGGAAAGTCTGAGTAATGGGCATTTTGGTATTTGTTTTGTTTTTCGCTGGTAGGGGCATATGAGGCAGGCAGTTCTGCCTATTTGTTTGTATTTATTTGCAAAATATCAACTAAGTTTCAGGTAGCTACAAATAGGCTGTGTCCCAAGTAAAATTTTAAAATGGATACAATTTCTCCTTGGCAATCTCAATCTCTCCTTTACCTCCCCAACCTGTGTCCTGTCCTGCTTTGCAGCCTCTTGCTCAATAACACCTCCTGCTTTTGATACTCAATGGCCTTTCCCCTCTCTAAACTGACCAAGGCAAAGGTCTAGAATCAGCTATTGCCATTCTAAGGTAAGTATGTGCCAGTCACTTGTAGAGTTGGCCCCTACCTCCCATGTGGTCTCCTGGCACTTTGTATCTACCTCTATTTTAGTTTGGATATTTTTAATATCTCATATTGTAACCATCTGTCTACATCAGGGTCTCCTCTACCAGCCTAAAAGTTTGTCAAGAAAGGAGACCAGGTCTTAATATGTATCACCAAACCTACTATGGTGTTGGTAAACAGTTAAGCCCTGAATAAATGCTTGTTTAATGAATGTATCCCTTGCCTTGCCCTGTTTACATTTTAAGACTCTTCTCTAATTGTGGAAAGAAAAGCTTTACCTCCATTTAATGCAGGAATTCTTAATTTTGGAGCTCAAGAACAGGTTTTTATGTACATGTATATAAGTATTTTTCTATGAAAGAGATTCATAGCTTTCATCAAATTCTTAAAAGGACCTATAACCCTAGAAATTGGGAACCAAACCACGCTAAAGAACTTCAGGTACTAGGAATCAGAAGGGAGGTGTATTACTGGGCAAAGGGGCCTTCCAAGCATTTATGCAAACATTTTGATAGGCAGCTACCTGCTCTTTTTATGGGTAATGTCTCTGAATACAAAATAGACAGACTAGCCCCTACTAAGAAAACCAGACCAGTTGATGCAACCAGATATATTCACAAAATAAATATTTAAAAGAAACCACAACTACAGGTAGAAGATAATGGTTAAAATACAGATGCTTCTCAAATTACAATAGACTTATGCTCTGATAAACCCACTGTAAATTGAAAATATCATAAGTCAAAAATGCATTTAATACACCTAACCTATTGAACATCAAAGCTTAGCCTAGTCTACCTTAAACGTGCTCAGAACACTTACATTAGACTGCAGTGGGGCAAAATCATCTAATACAAAGCCTATTCTATAATAAAGTGTTGAATATCTCACATAATTTATTGAATACTATACTGAAAGTGAAAAATAGAATGGTTGTAAGGGTACTCAAAGTACAATTTCTACTACTTTTGCACCATTGTAAAGTTGAAAAAAATCATAAGTAAAACCATCTTAAGTCAGGAACCACTTGTACTATGATTTCTGGAAAGTCACAATCTTTTAAAACCAGGTGTCAAAGGTATAGGACTGTACATAAAATATCTGTTTCTGTCTCAGATTCTCAGTTCTCTGTTGAAGCATAGCTAACTGTCACGTTGTGTGTTCAAATGCAGGCTTATTCCTCTAACACCCCACTCCACGTAGCTCTGATCCAGCAATCAGTCTCTTTGCCAAACACCTGTGGGTGAAGGAGCATCCCTCTCCAGCTCTGTGCCTGATAAGTAGGGCCCACCACTGGAAAGATTGTCATAGGCTCAATTACAGTGAATTACTAAGAGTAATTTAAAAATGGGACAGTGTATTTTCTCTAAAAAGCATTTTTGGTGAGATTAAATAGTTTGGATGAGTTATTTGACATATGAAGATGTCAGTTCAACACAGCCCAGGCCTCTCATGCCTCTGACCATTTGGCTATAAATCAGGGGTTCCTAGGATCCACTCCTCGAGCTCAACAATTTGCCAGGATGGCTTGCAGAACTCACGAAAATAGTTTACTTACTATTACCGATTTATTATAAAGTATACAACTAAGGAACGGCCAAATGGAAGAGACGCATAGGGCAAGGCATGTGAGGAAGGGCACAAAACTTCACTGCCTTCTTTATGCATGCCACCATCCCAGCACCTCCACATGTCACCAACCCCACTGTATAGGGGGTTTTATGAAGATTTCAGTATGTAGGCATAATTGATTAAATCAATGGTCACTGGTGATTAACTCTATCTCCATTCCCTCTCCCCTCCCCAGAGAGCTAGGCCAGGGCTGAAAGTTCCAACCCTTTAATCATGCTCTGGTCTTTCTGGTGACCAGCCTTCATCATGAAAATATCTAGGATCCCTCAGATACCAGTCACCTCATGAGCATGCGAAGATACTCTTATCACTCCAGAGACTCCAAGGGTTTTAGCTGCTCTTGTGTCATGAACCGGGGACGAGGATCACATATTATAACAAAAGTTGCTCTTATCATCTCTATCACTCAGGATATTACATGGTTTTAGGGGCTCTGTGCCAAGAACTGGGAACAAAGACTAAATATATATTTCCTATTATATCATAATATCACACACACTTAGTCAGATTACATTTATAATAATAATAAGAGTAGTTATCAAAATGTCTAAACAAATGACATATATGACTGAAGTCCTCAAAAAGAAAACATTAGAAGTAAATAGAGAATCATTTGGGTACCTTATTATTTTATTTCTACCTTTCTTTTCCTGATAAGTCATTTATTTCTCATGCTGAAAATATACTCTTCCACTCTCCCTTTAACAATATCTAAACCATCAGCCAAAAACAGCCTTTCAGGTAGGAGGCCAGTACGTGTGTATTAGGCTCTCAGGTTTGGATTCAGATGGTATGGAGTGGAGTTTTTCTGTCGTAAGGGAGAAGATACTAGCATATACCTTTAACAATGAGAAAATGGGAAATAATAACATGTGCAAAGACTCAGTGGCACGAAGAAGCTCTGTATGTTAGGGAACAGCAAGTAGTTCACAGTGGCAGGTGCACTGGGCAGACTGGGAGCTGCCGCAAGAGATGAGGCTGGAAAGAGAGGCTACGACCAGAGAGGGAAGGCCCACATGTACCCCGCTAACGAAGCTGGATTTTATCTTAAGGGTTACGGGGCCATTATAAGATGTTAAGAAGAGGAGTGACATATCATATTTGCATTCTAGAAAGATCATTCTTGCAGTAGTGTGCAGTGTGGAAGTGCACTGGAGAGACTGGCTGCAGAAGGACCAGTTCATGTGTGCGGTAGAGATAAAGGATTTGAAAGATGCTGAGGAGGAAGAATATACTGACATGACTCCCTTCATAACTGTGGGATAAAAATACAGTCCCATCTCTTATTTTCCCAACTCATTGTTCTTAAGGCCCGTAAACCTATTCCAGTTTCTCCCTCCAGAAGCTGCTCTTCATCCCTGCCCCCAAATTGTGCAAAAAGGTTGTGGCCTGTCCTGCCTCCAAACACCAGGCCGACACAGAATGGTCAGTCCAAGATGAGTCCACATTTCTAACTACTGTGACTCCTGGTAAAGCCAAAGAGTTGTCATTATTGTCCACTGCTGCCAGAAACCCTGGTGTTGAAGAGCTCCACAAAGACTATAGAGGTGTCTCACCCCTGGGACCCCAGGGAACTGCTGATTTACCTTATCTCACATACTCTGTCTAAGGACCAGTGCTGACCAGGACCCCATGCTCAGCCACAAGCCCTCCTGCATGAGCCTAGAAAGGACCTCATGTTAAGCCTGGGTCACTAGTTTCACCTCCTGTCTCCTCCATGGTGAATTTCCCTTTGGGCCCCTTGAAATCCTTTCCTTCCAAGAGACCTCAGCTGGGGCAATATCCCCCCTGACAGATTCTAGTCAAATTAAGCCAAATTAAGCCAAAAAAGAGAATAGGGTATAAGTCTGATTTCCTTTCCTCCCAGGAAGCTTCTTGTCCCCCACTGAGGCAATCAGCAATGTGTACTAAGGGATACTAGGAGTGGTGACTTTTTCTGGCCACTAATTTGTTGCCAGTCTTTTCCCAGGATAATGGTCACTTATTCGCCTTACATTTGCTTAATTAATAGGGTCCAGTCAAGTGTTTGGGGAAGGGTGACTTTCCATGTCCATCTAAAGAGCAAGGTGCCTGGACATTCCTCTCAATTTAGAGAAGAAAAGGAAAAGCCAGGTACCTGTAGTCCCAGCTACTCAGGAGGCTGGAGTGGGAGGATGGCTTGAGCCTAGGAGTTTGAGACAAGCCTGAGCAACACGAGACTCCATCTCGAAAAAAAAAAAAAGAAAAGAAAGAAAAGAAAATAAAAGAAATGTGAAGTGTCTAGCCTTGCTGACTAAGTAGATAGTGATGCAACTGCTCCCGCTCTGAGTGCCATTAACAGAGCAGTGCACATAAAGGGTGTCTTTGGGTAAATTGGAAAAGGCACCCCCCACATGGAAGCAACCCCATTGAAGGACTTGGCCAGCGACTAGCACCTTCTGTGTAATAAGAAGCAGCATGCCAGAGAGCACACCTCATCAAGGGAAGCACAGTGGATTTCAGCCCCTTCTTGCCTTTAGCTAGTCACCTCTGAGCAGTGCACAGCGACCCAGTGGCCCTGCCTGAGACTGGCAAGGCCGAATGCTCTTTTCCAAGAAGTTAATTTTTAGTATGAGTCTCTGACCTTGGCAAATGAAAGTCCTTTCCACAGAGTCTCATCTATTAAAGAAGAGAGATCCTGATGGGCTAAGATAAAGACAGCAGAGGGATTTGATGGGTGCATATTATTTTCATGGGAGCAGGTGAAGCACTGGCCTGGAAATGATGATGTCTCTCAACCAATTTGCTTCTTTCCTACTCCACTCTAAAAAGAGACCGTATCTGTGTGATTCCATCCCCCACTCTGAACAGCCAGTTCTCAAGGGCATAGTCATCAGCCTGTCTTCTTTAAAATTCTTTCAAGAAGCTTGAAGGCCTGTGAGGTGACAGACGACAGACAGATAATTTGTTTTAATAATCTAGGATAGCAATTACTTGCCAAAGAGAGAAAAAAATTCCTATTTTATGCTGTCAGTAAAATGCAAAATTTTGCAGAATGCCCGCAAATGATTCTCTTTAAGTGCTGTAAATTATGATGATTTTCCACAAAGTCTAACAGAAATATAAAGAATGCTGATGGAAAAAGATAATTTTATGAGGAACTTTATAAGCACGTAAGTTTAACAGTGGGGGTAACCTCCAGTCAACAAGCAGCATGAAGTGGAAGGAAAGAGCCCCTCACAGGGAGATGAGACTTAAGTTCCAACACCAGCAGTACTACCAACTGTGTGGCCTTCTGTAACCACCTCACGTTAATCCCTAAATTACCCACGTTGAGGGTTATTCAAACACCAAACAAAATAGTTTGTGTGGGAAATGCTTTGCAAATAATAAACCATTATTTATCTATAAGTATTATAATCATGTTCCTACAAATTGTGCTTATCATTTCACAACCCAAAAGTACCTAAGCATTAGACATCATTTTACAAATGTAAAAAGGACATTATAAATTTGGAATTACACTCTGGTGAGAAGAAAATACAGAGCTCTTTAGGAAAAAAATAACGCATCATCCATGCCTTCACCTCTACGTCCTAAATAAACGGTTTAATCCCATCACATAACACAGCAAAGCTTGTTATCCTATAAAAGGAGGGTGCTAAACCCTCAATTTAATGACTAGTTACAACTGATTAAAGTAAGGATACTTATAATTTAGTGTGTAAAAATGTATGCTGCAATATAATTAGTGCCTGTGAATTGAAGCAGGATGGATTAGGCTAATTCGTGGAATGCTGTTAGAGAGAAGATCCCAGGTTTAAAAAAAAGAAAGAAAGAAAGAAAGAAAAGAAGAAAAAAAAGAATGATTCTGTGTTTGCACAGCAGCTAAGCTGCTTAATGTTCCTCTAATGGGTCTGAATGGGAAAAAAGGGGAGAAGGGGAGTGAGTGAAGCCCTCTCCACGGCTCAGCCCACACTAGCCTGCCTGGCACTGCAGCCCTGGAAACCCGGGTACAAGCAGAAGGGGCTGGGCCCTGTGCCCTCAGCTCCCTTCCCGGCTTAATTTATATGGTAATTAGAGCTCTGCTGCCAAAGAGAAGGGAGAGCATCTGCCAAAAGTAAAGTCCTCACAATAACAAATCTGACATGTGCTGTGATGCCATCAAAGTGCTGACTAAGAAATTTCTTTTATCTCCTTTTGAAGCCATAAAGTGCATTCATGTTATTACTAGCCGGGAATTTTTAACAGTCTTGCACTGACAGCAATTATTTAACACATGCACAAAACAATAGAGTTTCACACCACTTAATAAACCTTTGAGCTCCGTGACTTCCAGTGCTCTCACTGGCTGGATTTTATGGTCTGGTAGCTTCTGAACCATCAAGTATACAAGACACAAAAACAGTATAAAAATGATTTGAAACAACCGATTTTTTGTTCCCTTGCGGATCTATTTAATGACTGAGGAACACTCCATTATCATGGGCCAATTAGAAGACTTGTCTGCTCACCTTATTCTCTGTGCTTAACTACTACAATAAATCTCTGTGAAGGAATCACTCTGAATGCGTGGTTGTTGACCTATCCCTACATCTAATTCTTAAAAACATCTGCCAGGGTAAGAGTTGAATATTTTAACAAATCTATGTAAGGTGGAGCTATATTATTACCTTGCTCGGGAAAAGAATTCATTCCAATACTGTATTTGAATACAAATTCTGCTAAGGCCTGAAATAGAATGGCACATACAAAGAAGACAATCAAGAGTACCGCCTTCTAATATCATCTGATTGAGGAGCTATCATCAAATAACGGAGATAGAGGCCATACGTGTTTAAAGAACTCTCCTGCAAGTCAGGAAATGCGGGTTATGGGCAAGTCACTGAAGCCCAGGGGTGCCTTGGTGTCCTCACCTGTAATATTAGGTTGGTGCAAAAGTAATTGTGGTTTTAACATTGTTGAAATTTGTTGTTTGATATTGGAATATATTCTTAAATAACTGTGGTCATGTTATATATCATTTTAATGAGCATTTCTCGCTTTATGTTTTTTTGCTAATGACATTATTTGCTGTTTATTTTATATGTATTTTAGACTATGGAAATGATGTCAGACAGAATGCAAATTCGAGCAATTTTCATATTCAAGTTCAAAATAAACGAGCCGTAAAGCAGCAGAGACAATTTGCAACATCAGCAATGCATTTGGCCCAGGAACTGCTAATGAACGTACAGTGCAGTGGTGGTTCAAGAAGTTTTGCAAAGGAGACAAGAGCCTTGAAGATGAAGAGAGCCTTGAAGATGAGGAGCGCAGTGGCCAGCCATTGGAAGTTGACAACGACCAATTGAGACCAATCATCAGAGCTGATCCTCTTACAACTACAAGAGAAGGTGCTGAAGAACTCAACCTCAACCATTCTACAGTCATTCAGCATTTGAAGCAAATTGGAAAGGTGAAAAAGCTTGGTAAGTGGGTGCCTCGTGAGCTGACCAAAAATCAAAAAAATCATTGTTTTGAAATGTCATCTTCTCTTACTGTATGCAACAACAATGAACCATTTCTCGATCGGATCATGACATGCGACGAAAAGCGCATTTTAAACAAACAACCGGCAACGACCAGCTCAGTGATTGGACCAAGAAGAAGCTCCAAAGCACTTCCCAAAGCCAAACCTACACCAAAAAAATGTCATGGTCACGGATGGTCTGCTGCCTATCTGATCCACTCCAGCTTTCTGAATCCCAGCGAAACCATTCCATCTGAGAAGTACGCTCAGCAAATTGATGAGATGCACCAAAAACTGCAACACCTGCAGCTGGCATTGGTCAACAGAAAGGGCCCAATTCTTCTCCATGACAACGCCAGACCACATGTCACACAACCAACGCTTGAAAAGTTGAATGAATTGGGCTACAAAGTTTTGCCTCATCCGCCATATTCACCTGATCTCTCTCCAACTGACTGTCACTTCTTCAAGCATCTCGACTTTTTGCAGGGAAAATACTCGCACAACCACCAGGATGCACAATATGGTTTCCAAGAGTTTGTTGAATCACGAAGCATGGATTTTTATACTACAGGAATAAACAAACTTATTTCTCGTTTGCAAAAATGTGTTGATTGTAATGGTTCCTATTTTGATTAATAAAGACGTGTTTGAGCCTAGTTATAATGATTTAACAGTCTGAAACCGCAATTACTTTCGCACCAACCTAATAATGTAGGTACTGACAGCTATGCCACCCACCTCCAAGGTTTTCATGAAGATCAAACCAAAACTGCAGAAACATAATAGATTTTAAATGTTCTCATCACAATAAAATGATAAAGAGGTAAGCTGATATGTTAATTAGCTGATTTACTCTTTCTACAATGAATACATACATCAAAACATCACGTTGTACCCCATAAATGTTTACAATTATTATTTGTCAAATAATTTTTTAAACTCCAGCAATAAGCACTTTGCAAACTATGATGCACTATATAAATAAAGAGAATGATTATTCTCTGCAAATAACACCAAGTGATTTTTCTTTTTTCTTTGTCTTTTTTTTTTTTCGTCACTGACTGAATTTTGATATGAAGCCATCTTAGCCATGGAAGTCTTGAAATCACCTTCATTTACTATGAGTTCTCACCAGGAATTCCCTAACCCAATATCAAGAACACAAAAATTGGACCAGGCACAGTGGCTCATGCCTGTAATCCTACCACTTTGGGAGGCAGAGGCAATAGGATCACTTGAGGTTAGGAGCTCAAGACCAGCTTGAGCAAGGGCCTGTTTCTACAAGAAACAGAGAAATTAGCTAGGCGTGGTAGTGTGTGCCTACAGTCCCAGCTACTTGGGAGACGGAAGCAGATGGATCACGTACACCCAGGACTTGAGTCGAGGAGTTTGAGATTGCAGTGAGCTATGATGATGCCACTGCACTGTAGCCCTGGCAACAAAATAAGACCCTGTCTCAAAAAAAGAATATAGAAATCAGAATATCAAAGTTTTAAGAATTATGAAATTTGTCTAAAGGGAATCTATAGTTTAAAATGGACGGTTGAAAACCAGCAAGCATTATAAAAACAAAGTCAATTTTTAAAAGATCCAAATTATATACACAAAATTTTCAGTCAGTATATAATTTTGTGCCTTTATATGCATTTATGTGTAAAGTTTGAATTATATTATGATCCATTTTTTAAAGACATTTTTAGTCAACTAATAAAAGAGGTTAAAACACACCTAATATAAGTTAGGGACCATAGAAAAATCACAGCCAATCACATAATCTCTTTTTTTAGCCCATTTATTTGCCCATAAATTTGTAGTAGAGATGCACTGTCAGTAGGGTTTACGTTTTTCCAGCAAAGAGAATTATAGAATGATAGGGTTTCAGCACTCTGTCTTGTTTGTGTACATGTTGTACTTCTCTAATGTTTGCATATGTCCGCATTTTACCTATTTTCTCAAACTGCATGTAAGAGCCATGCTGTGCCCACCATCTTGAAAAAGTACTAGCTGCCCACCTGAGGTTAGTCCTTAACCTCTAATCAAGATACACTTCCAGTCACTGCCTTTGGTGTTCTCTGCCAGTCTGCCATCCATTGCTGCCAATCCCCATTTATATCCTTGTGGCACCCACTACCTAATTGTTCCTCTTCTGCTTGTCTCACTCCACTCTTTCTCTCTGAATAATAACTCAAGCTCTGCCTATAAAGTTTTCTTTGCTATTTGCCAAAGTGTCACATTCTACCTTCCATACTTCATCCTTCAAAGCCTTTAAATATTGTTTAATACTCCTACTAGTTATATTTATTTGTCTTGTGTCCTCTATTGATTTTAAATTCTTAGAGGTGCAGATTTAATGCTGATTGTTTTTCATAATCAAACATAATATTACCACGCTGCTGTCATACTCAAAAGTATAACAGTGGGTAGATTTTCCACACTATGGAAAGCCCTTTTTTTTTAACAGGTATTTAAATCTCCATACACTGTTAGGAATCCACTGAACACTGGACTCGAGCAGCTGTCCAAGAAAATTTTCTGAAATATAATCTTAGGCCATTGATGCTGAATATGTGTGTTTACATACAATGCAGAGAAAGAATAATAAAAATAAAAAGAGTGAGTTTACTACTTCTCGGTTAACATTAAATTTAAATATTAAAATCAGACTCGCTTAAGAAAAAAATTACATTCTTTTATGTGTTTAATTGTCACTGCTTATCTAAACCTCATATCCTAAGAAATGTAGCTAAGAAGAGATTAGCAGCAAACTTCAAAGCTAGTAGCAGGCACTTTAGCAAGAACATAATTAGATGGTTATTTCCTTGACATTATTTACTCAAAACATACTCTAGAGATGATGCAGGGCTTATATATGAAAGTATACAAATACTTTTGATGGATCATTTCAAGAAACACAAAGCAAGTTGCAATACCCAACACATATTTCTCATAAACAACTCCATATGAAAATAAGATGGAAAAACAGCACCTTGCGAAACTTTTCAATATTGGAGAACAGCAAATAGAATTAACTTTGGAAATAGTTAAGTCTGTAACATGTGACAAAGAGTATATATTCTAAATATATATAGTTTTTCAATAGAAAAAGACAAGAATACCTTAATAAATAAATGAACAAAGATACAAACAAGCAATTCGCCAAAGAAGAAATAAAAATTGCCAATAAACATTTGAAAACATGTCCAATTTCACTAGTAACCAAAATATATAAATTAAAGCAATGACACCGTTTTTAAATTATCAGATTGGCAAAAAGGATACTAACATTATAGGCATAGATATGGCACTCTGGAATACTGTTAGTGCAAGTATAAATTAGACATCCTTTTCAGGAGGACAATTTGGCAACACATAGACAAACTCTTTGCACATACACTCTCAGCAATCCCACTTACGAATATATCCTAAGAAAGTAATTTAAACAAATGCAAATACAATGATGCAGCGGAAATAGTTAAATCTGTAACATGAGACAAAGAGTATATGTTCTAAATATATACAGTTTTTCAATAGAAAAAGATAAGAATACCTTACTAAATAAATGAACAAAGATACAAACAAGCAATTCACCAAAGAAGAAATAAAAATTGCCAATAAACATCTGAAAACGTTTCACTGCATCATGATTTATAATAAGAAAAATATTGGACATAACTAGAAATGAAAAAAGAGAGGACCCATTCAATAGACACTCATAGTAACATATATTGAAAATAATGAGGTATGTATATACTTTATTAGCATAGGAATTTGTAGTAAGTGAAAGAGTAAGCTATAAAATGTATGTAGAATATTATCCTGGTTTTGTAAAAAGAAACAAGGAAGGAAGGACAGAAGAGGGAAGGAAGAGAGGAGGGTATGTGTGTGGAGGGGGGGGTGGGTTGTTACTGGGATGGGGGAGGGGTGAGTATGTGGGGAGTGTGTGAATTGGAAAAATGTCAGGCAGGAAAATGGCCAAGGGTTAACTATGGTTGTATGGGTAATTTTTCTTTTCTTCTTTATATTTTTCTGGGTTGTCTGAATTCTCTAAAAAGCCATCTTTGCTATGAAAATAAATTTAAACCATAATCATGTTTGCATAACCACTTTATAATTAAAGAGAAATCTTTCAACAAATTCCCCTTCCTTATCTTGAGAGGCAGTCATGTATTATTTCTAGTTAGGCACAAGAGAACCTTTTGTATTCACAAAATGTATTTCTAAGTATACCAAAAAAGGACACCTAAAACTTGCTGTATGTCCACAGAGATCCTTTAAAAATGTTCTCTACTACTTTCGGTGGGAAATGTTTTAAAGGGAGGCAGGGTCTGAAACCCCTTACCATGTATTTGATGCTGGTTGGCCAAAAAGAATAAAGAGTTAAACACTCTTCTAGAATACTCCATTTATTAAATGACCTTGGATAAATATTATAATAATCACATTACAAATAGTGCCCCCCAAAAAGATTGTTGAGATATTTTAACTTCAGGAATCAAATACAAAGTTGATATGAAGCTCAACAGCTATAAAAAGAAAATAAGACAGCCTTTCCTGTCTGCGTTTCTCAAATTTGTCTTCTCTCATCTCTCCTAATTTAAGGAAGGAAAAAGCCTGTAACAGCAGAATGGTAGAACAAGGTTAGAACATTTCCATCATTTTAGATAGATATTGTGAATAATTCTAAAAAGACACTTTTCCCACTTCTTAATACCCAAGAGATGAAATTGAAAGTATTCTTTCTTACGTTTCCAAGCTTACACATGTGGTTTCAATAAATCTTTGATTTCAATATTCATTCTTGGTCATCATTTTTTAGATCAAATCTATTAATAACAACTCACATCAGACTCCCTTTAAGAACATAAAGCTACACATAATTCTTCACCGTTTTTAGATTTTTTTCTTCACCATTTTTAGACTCTCCTAGAAATTTACTAACACCTTTTTCATCTACAATCCTAGAAAACAGAATTTTGGTAAAAATGTTACTTTTTAAAAATAAACCAATGTATCTGTATACTACATAAATCCCTTTCTTCTCTGGAACTGCCCTGTCCTAGTCACTAGACATCTGTGGCTATGGAGCACTTGAAATGTGGCTAGTCCAAATCAAGATATGCTATAAGTGTACAAAGTATACTGGATTTCAAAGACTTAACATGACATATATAATATTTAATTAATAATTTTATATCAATTACATGCAACAATGGTAATATTTTAGATATATTGGGTTAACTATAATTTTACCTGTTTATTTTTACCATTTTAATATGACTATTAGAAGATTTAAAATTACTTATGTGGTTTGCATTGTATTTCTATTTGACAGTGCTGGTCCAGAATGTTAGTTTATCATATCAGGATTCTTATTACCATTTCTCTAACTGCAAATACTCAGTATTCTCTTTAAAATTCTTCATCAGTGGCATTCTGCAGGAGATTTTCTCTCTCCACAACACTCTGCAAAACACCTCTCACTCATCACTCATTTGCCCCAGAAATGACTTCTATGCTTACTGGAAGCTCCAGATCTACTTTGAGCACACTGTGCTCTTTGTGATCAGTGTTTTCCACCATGGTGTTCTGCCCTCTGTGCCATATACACTTGAGAAATGGAGAGCAGTTATAGTTATTGTCTGCTACTGGTGGTGGAAGGTGTAACTTCCATTTTGGGGTTCAAACTCCCTCCCCACGGGGCAGACACACTGAGGTGCAATGACATTTCCCCAGCAAACCTCAATTAATTCCCTGAATTCCTCCAGTGCACCAGCAGGAAATGTTAACCATTTTATACCTGCCAGGAAGTTTGCTGTCAGTTAGGATTGCTTCCATAAAAGAAACCCAACAACCTGCCTGGCATAACCAAGGTTGGTTTATTTTTCTAGCTTAAGAAATCAGTCAGATGTAAACAGCCAAGAGGTGATGCAATGGCTTCATGATGACATCACTGCCCCAGCCTCCTGTCTTTCTGCTCTGCCTGGTGGTCTCAAGATGCCTCCTGAAGGTTCAGGCAATATTTCCACACTCCAGCCAAGAAGAGAAAGGATGAAGGGCAGAAGGCATATGTCAGCTGAGTGTTGCTGTTTTTATCAGGAGACTTTTGCTTTTACCCATTGGCCGGAACTGGTTCGTATGGCCACCCTAGTTACAGGGGAGTCTGTGCAGTGAGTATTTTAACTAGGCACATGGCTGTCCCAGAGTTTTATCAGTAAGGAGGAACGGCAAATGGATTTGGGGTAGGCAATTGGTAATGTCTACCACAGCTACATTTCCACAAGTATTCTTGCAATTCTGTTAGACGGCTAGGAATAAATGCCTACAGAGAAGGAGATTACAGAAAAACCCAACAAAATCCACAATCTTAATACTGGACACAAAGTTGGAAGAATGGAAGTTTTGAGAATATAATGTCTATTATGTGAATCATTTAATTTTACTTAACTTATATTTGTTTGAATAGTTCTTATAGTAACTTTCAGCATGTATCTTTGTTGATAGTAAAAGTATAATCAACCTGCCAACAATAACTTTTCTAAAAGTTCAGATAATATCAAACAGCTGCTCAGAAAATTTTATCAGCCAGTCACAGCCTGCTATACAATATGGCCTCATTCTACTATTATAATATTTCCCTCTATTTCCTTCCACTCAAACTGGACAAAAGCAGACCCGCAATATTAAAAACAGTTTTTCCCAAGTCATCTGCAAAATTCCAAACTCATGTCAGCAATTTGATCCAATAGCAAATTCAACATTCCACTCAAATTTAGGAAGCATTGTTGTTGTTGTTAGTAAGTGCCATTGCCCTCTTTGCTTTTCAGTCACTACCACTAGAAGACTTTTTTTTGAAAAGACACAGAAACATAGCTTTTAACACCTCACAAACGTGAAGGCACATGCCATGCCAGGTTGAGAACGGGAGAGCTGCATCGGCTGTGAATGCTCGGCCCTCAGCTAGGAGCACTCACTCACCCACTGAGTGACTCATTCCCAAACAAAGCTCTGCAGAAAGCCTGACTCAAATTCTCGCTTCAGCAAAATTCAAGTTTTTAAAATGTCATGTATCCTTATGTCCTTGACAGAAAGTCAACATTTTATATGATTAATCCATAAATGCGACTGATCTTTCTGTTCCCTAAAATGGACCAAGCTTTCCCAAATCTGGCCCTTTTTCATGAAGTGTTTTCTTTCTGTAAAGCCTACCCCCATCTCCACCAAGTGAAACCCTACTCACTCCTCAAGACTCAACTCAGATTTCACATTTTCCACAAAGCCTTTCCAGATCCCTCTACTATAGCTGTTTTCTATTTTAAACAAATATACCATTTTCTTTGCACTTCTCTCATATCATTTGTTTTAGTCTGCCTTACATTTGTTTATTAGCCCCAGCCTCTCCCACTGGATCAAAAGCTTGACTCTATACTTTCAGCAGAGAGTATCATACATAGTAAATACACAGAAATTTGTTTGCATTGAATTAAATCTGTATTTGTCTTTTTCTATTTGACAAAACAATTAAAAATAATCTTGCAACATCATTGACCACAGTGATTTTTAAAATCTGGTCATGAATTATGACTCTCAAATAACAATCAGCCCATTGATTTACATTTTGAGGTCCAGAGAAAACTATTACAAATTTCTGAAGGGATGTCCCATGGCTTTGGGCAGGAAGGAAAGTGTCTATACAAAGCACTCACTATTCCACAATGCAGCCCACAGGTCCCCACATAAACTCAGCAGCAGAATCCAGTTAAACAAAGATTCTTGAACATCTGCAAGGATAGATAGAATTCCTGAACCAAAAAATCAGGACACAGAATTTTTGTACCATTCCCAGGTGAGTTCCCATTTAAAATGTAGCTTTAAGTGACAAGAAGTCTTAGAATAACTGGGACATTTCAATGGTTGGTAATGAAAGCAGTTGAAACCAAAGCTATATTTGAAAATTAAGGCTGTGTGATTATAACATCTACATCTGCTTTTGATTCCAATATGAGTTTAATTTCTAAAAAGAATCATCTCAAACACAAAATAATGGTTTGTTGCTGATGAATAGTGTACATGCAGAGAAGTGTGGAGAAAGAACTTTGGTTTCCATTAGGTTGAACTATACAAAATTGCCAATACTCCATTATTTTTTGACCTATGAAAAGAGCAATTACATATGGCTCAAACTAATTCTTCTAAACTCTGATATTTCATATTTGCTTTTAAATCATAGTCTAGAAGTTTTTTATTTGTAACAAGAAAAAGATATAACCCCTGAAAGCAGGGAAAAATGTATCAAACATTAAGAGAATGAAAAGACAAGCCACAGACTGGGAGAAAATATTTGCAAAATCCATATCTGATAAAGGACTTATATCCAAAATATACAAAGAACTTTAAAACTCAACAATAAGAAAATAAACAAGCTAATTTTAAAATGAGCAAAAGATCTAAACAAATATCTCACTAAGAAAATATATGGATGGCAAATAAGCATATGGAAAGATGCTCAATATCATTTGTCATTAAGCAATTGCAAATTAAAACGAACAATACAGACCTATTATTATAGAATGGCTAAAATCCAGAACACTGACAACATCGAATGCTGACAAGGATAGGGAGCAACAGGAATTCTTACTCATTGCCAGTGAGAATGCAAAATTGTACCAGCCACTTTGGAAGACAGTTTAGCAATTTCTTACAAATTTAAACACAGGCTTACCCAGGATCCTGCAATCATACTCCTCATATTTATCCAAATAAGTTGAAAACTTATGTTCACACAAAAATCTGCACATGAGTATTTATAGTTGCTTTATTCATAATTGCCAAAACTTGGAAGCAACTAAGATGTGCTTTAATAGATATGAATGTGGTACATCCACACAATGGAATATTTCTCAGTGATAAAAAGAAATGAGCTATCAAGCCATGAAAAGACAAGAAAGAATCTTAAATACACATTGCTAAGTGAAAAAGGCCAATCTGAAAATTCTATACTATATTATTACAACTATATGACATTCAGGACAGGGCAAAAAGACAGTAAAAAGATAAGTGGTTGCCAAGTGCTCATAGGGTGGGAGGAGGGATTAATAGGTAGAGAACAGGGGATTTTTTTAGGCAGTAAAATTATTATTCTATACGATATTGTTATGATGGGACATGTCATTAGACATTTGTAAAAACCCATAGAATGTGCAACACAGAGTGAACCCTAATATAAACCTTGCACTTCAGTTAATAATAATGGATCAATATCGGTTCATTGATTGTAACAAATGTACCACACATTGCAAGACGTTCATAATAAGGGATAAAGGAGGTAGTGATAAGAGGGTATATGGAAATTCTCTGTACTTTTTGCTGAATTTTTTCTGTAAACCTAAAACTGCTAAAAAATATAATCTGTTAATTTTTTTAAATGGCTACATACTATATTATACCAAGTGAGTGATATTCTGGAAAAGGTAAAAACCATAAAGAATAAAAAGATCAGTGGTTGCTGGAGGTTCCAAGGAATAAGGGAAGAAATGCATAGGTGGAACATGGGATTTTTCAGACAGCAAAACTATCTTGTATGCTAGGGTAATGACAGACACATGACATTATGCATTTGTTAAAATCCATAGAACTATACAACATAAAAAGTGAACCCTAATGTAAACTATGGGTATTAGTTAATAATAATGTATCAATATTAGTTCATCAATTGTAATAAATATACTACACTAATGCAAGATGTTAACAATAGGGGGTATATGAGAACTCTGCATTTCTTGCGTAATTTTTCTGTGAGCCTAACACTGCTCTAAAAAAATAAAGTCTATTTTAAAAAGTTTAAATGTATCAGGGAGAACACGTATTCGTTAAACCTGGTATATGTTCCAATTAAGAAACTGTTCAATGTACAAAGAGATAAGAGATAACACTTTAAGAGACCAAGAGCTGAAGCTAAAAAGGGCAGTAAAAGAGGCAGAAAAAACAGCTGGAGAAAATCCATCTCACTGGGAAAAAAATAACAGTGATGTATTCTTGCAAATGTAGGTTGTATGTGATTATAATTTATCTCTTTTTCTTCCTTCTGCCCTAGGGCTCAAAGGCTGATATGTTGTTCTAGAAAAGCTACATAACAACTTTTCTGTGACTAGTGTGAAAATATTGATGTTATTCTCACTAGAGAGATGATGCGAAGTTTTAGAAAAGCTATAAAACTATATGAGAAGAAAATAGATAGGAGTGCCTGGATCCTCTACAAGGGATCAAGGAGGTCTAACTCCAAGAATTTCCACTTATATTATATTTTCATTTCTATGAGTTCTATTTGGTTCCATTTCAAATCTTCCTTTGTCAGACTCTCAAAAGCTCCTTTTATTTCTTTAAATATATTCAACAGACTTATTTTACATTCTGAAATAGACCATTCCAGACTCTGCAGTCTACATGGAACTGATTCTACAGTGTGCTTTTTCTATTAAATCTTGCTCATGGTGTCTTATTTCCTTATGTGTTGGGGGTGGGGAGAGTTCTTTATTGTGAATTCATGGTACTTAAATTTTATTTGTGGGAATTCATGAAGGTCTAGATTTAAATTGTGCTCTTCTAGAGAGATTTCCCTTTCCTTCTACTAGGCGCTAGGAGTACTGCCAACCTAAGACAACCAAATATTTACCTTGGGTTTTTCAGGCCCTGTAAGTAATGTGAACTCAAACCCAAAACCTATCTTCATACAGGCTTACAGTTAGAAAGTCTCACAAGAGACTTTTTTTCCCATTCCACCCACAACCAAAGCAGAGACAGTTATACATATCTCCCCACCATTCCCTCCACAAAACAGGTTTTTTCTCCTTCATCCACTGAGGTGTTAACCACTTGGTGTGCCAATTCTACGTGGGATTTGACCTCTCACCCTGTCTTGGGCTCTGATTCCTGAGCCCCGTACAAATGGCCTGTTAAAACCCATGCTTTAGGCCTTTGGAAATCAACTATGAGGACAAATGCTTCTTCCAGTGGTCACTTAGCCCTCCTGATTTATATTGTCTTGCCATTTCTATCCTCCAAGGAATTCTCTTACTTTTCTGCCAGCTCAGCCATGCTTTAAAAACTTTTTTTAAAATACATTTTATCCAGCATGTTTAGGCTTGCTCTGCTAAGCAGAGTTTCTCTAAACATCTAGTCTGCCATACAGCTAGAACTACCACTCTCGCATTCAGAGATTTGCACAGGGGCTGTAAACAGTATTACTATCCCATGTTAACAGGAAAATTATGGGCTTAATTTTGTCCTCCAAAATTGTCATAATTTTTAACTATGCATACATTCTACTTTTACCTCAATAAATGCTATAATAGTTAAATGTGATTTGTGTGTATTGCATATAATAATTTTATAATACTTATATAATTATACTCAATAATTACATTGCTATTTCTTGAAGCATGTACATGTACTTGTTCCATATAATATAACCACACCCATGGCACATGGCCTTCATCAATGAACTTTGAAAACTAATTCAGAAAGCAAAAGGTGGGTTATGCTAAAAACCAAACTAACCTTATTACCTATTTCTGAACCCTCTGCTCAACAATAAGGCTTTAAGGAAAAACAGGTAATACTACAAAACAAAGTTGTCATCATAATTTCCATTTTTAAGATGTCTTTCACAATATGGCACATTATCACTCAGAAACAGTACAATACTTACACCTTCTATGACAATATCAAGTTTGCATTATTAGAATACATGTGAAGAATTGTGATCTAGAAGCAAATATGCTTAATAATTTTAAAAACATTTTCATAATATAGGGAGAATAAATACAAAGTATATTTATAACCCCTCATTTGTTCCAAAATGAATTTGAAAGTGAAATCTACTAATTTATAAATGGATTAAAAACTATAGTTGAAACAAAATAAGTTAATGAAAAAACATCCAATTATTCTTAAAATCTTGGCCCCAAAGTGCTCCAGCTAATTGTGTTTTCAATTTATTCTAAATTATATTGAAATATTATATATAGCCAATAACTTTTAAAAGGTTACTGGCTCATTTATTCATTCCAGAGTACTTCATGAATACCAGCCATGTACCTATAACTGTGTTATATGCTTTTCTCAACTATTAAATGCTAATATTCTGTTTGCAAGGAGTTTTGTCAAGATTTCTACATCAAATGATGTAGAAATATATGTGCTAATAAAAATTTTATGTTCTACTTACATGTTTCAAAATGTGCCTATAATTAAGAGAGAGCACAGATTTTTTAGAGTTTATCTGTTAATATACAAATCTTACTCTCAGAATTTCATAACCAAATACTTTGCATTATTATTGCACATACCTGCCATCACCTATAGAAGGAAGAACAAAAGTACACACTATAAAAATGCCAATTTTATGTGGCAATGTTAGTTTATCCATCTTTCTAAAGGCTGTCACAGATGAAAAAAGATTAAAATAATTTCTCCAGGTATAAACAATGACACCAAAGAGAGAGTATAACAATTTTTCCAATTCAGGCCTTAGTTGATGTATGACTATCAAAGCACACTAGTTGGTCTTCCTGTTTAACCACAAACATGTCAGGTTTGTTTTGCTGACTTTGGAAAACATGTATATCCGGTTGGTAACAGCTTAAAGGTTTTAGAATGAAGCCTACATTTGTGGGTGGCCACAAATCTTAGCTGAAAATTGGCTGAACTATACAGATGTGACTTAGAAAGGTTGGATTTATTGAAACGTTCATAGATTGAGGTGTCAGAAGAATTGGGCTTCTGATGATTTTTGAAAATCATTTAGCTGTTGAAGACTTTGGTTTCTAATCCATGGAACTGGCCCACATGATCTCTAAGCCCCTTCAGCTCTCACATTCTAGAATTCTAATTCTATTGCATGTTTAACAATTGAAGGTAAACCCTCCATTCATTCTCTGAGCAGAAGAAATTCTCCAGTCTTCTGACTGGGGTCTATATATTCTTAGGCCAGGTTAAATGACAGGAGCATGTCGAAATAAGAATCAGAATGCAAGGATTTATCATCCTTTGTGAACCACATTCTTATCTTCAATGCTCAGCAACAGGGCTTAGAGTGCTAAACATTTTGATGCAATAATGACAATACAGTTCACCAAACAAGGCTGAGCTCCATGGTTTCCAGGAAACTGAAAAGGGAAAGAATGTGGATAGAAATAGCAGAGACTTCAAATGATAAAAAAAAAATGAATGAAGTTCAAACTGAGAATCAAAAAGAGACACAATAAAGACCTGAAAAGTGTAATCAATGCATTTGGAATGATTGGAATCGGGAAAAGCTTTTCCTAACAATACTAACAGAACAACTTTGAGTATGTTTTTTTCATTAAGGGGATCAATGGGATAAAATCAGGTTGATGATTCTTTCTTTAAAAATACAAAAACTAAAATTTGGTTCTTTTGATTAGTAAAAGGTAGAATTATTATGCAACTTCATTAAAGGCAATTTTACCTAACCTTAAAGTTAAAAATGTTCCTTATTTTTTAAAAAATCCTATCATCACAGTGGAACACTCAATACCTCATAAAAATTAGATAAAACATGAATTATTGTTACTATTTAAATTACTCAAAAAGTCCATCATTATGTTAATGGGTTAAAATATCTATAAATAAAACAATGAAATAATAAAATTATCTCAATTATGATTCCTTTTCTTTAGTAACAAAAGCAATTTAATAGAAAGTAGAAAATAATCTAATAAAGCTAAGCTATTAGCACATATTCTATTTCCCTTCAGATTGTTTTTAGCATACATACACTAATACATTAATGTACATATATACATTACACAGTTATAGTTGATAAAATCTATCTTGAATTTTTATTTTTATGTTTCATATCATGCATTTCCAATTAAAAGTCCTACATTGACAAAGTCCATGTATTTATTATTTTTATCATCTTACTATAGTATTTAATCGGTTAATATTGTATAAGTTGCTTTGGCATTCCCTTAAGTGAAAGCATTCAAGTTGTTTCCTGTTTTGGTTTTCCTTGGGCATTATTACTTTGAAAATATTCCTAAAAGTGTAATTATACAGGTCAAAAATATAAATAATGTTATAGCTGTTGTTATATCTATTAACCAATTGCTTTCCAGGGGAAAAAAATAACCAACTTTAAAAGCTACCAACAATGTTCAAAAATACTGCTGTTCCCACCTCCAATCCCCCACCCCTGACTAACCCGCAATTATATCACATTTGTCATTATTTCCACTGGTCTGACAGTGTATATAGTGCCTGTTTAAATATGAATTTCAATTGCTGGCAAGGCTGAACATTATTCCTTGTGATGACTCACTCTGTTTTACTAAATGTACAAAGACCACTTATTGAGAGACAATAAGATCTTTTGTACACATCAATGCTTTCCACATTTTTAAATATTAATTTTTTTCTGTTTACAAATACAACACATGTATATTATAGAAAGTCTGAGATATGGAAAAAAGCATAAGAAATAATATAAAAATCACCCATAATCCTAACACATTTTCCCTTTAAGTAGTGTGTGTTATAAAAAGTGAATCTCCTTTCTTCACCTCCCCATTCATCCCCGTCCGCACTAAAAGTAATCACAGCATCTGGTATTGTTCCAGGATTTTCTGTGATTCTTTTTATAAAAATGGAATCACATTAATCATTTTCTTCTGCAACAGGCTCTTTTTCTTTAATACTCTATCATAGACATCTTTTCTTTTGATAGCCATATGGTATTCTATTCTGTGTATGTACAATAAGTTATGAAATCGGGTCAAAGAGTGGCCAAGGGGTCCCAGCTGATATCTGGGGTACACACATTTTTTTCCAGTTATGGTCTCATAGGTACCTACCACCAGTTCCCTTGCCCCCTTCATCTACCATTGCAAACGCCCAACCTCTCCTCACCCCTGCCTCAACTCACTACTCCTTATCTCCAGCTTTAGTCAACTGCTGAGGACTGTCAGAGAAGCCTCCCAGCCTTGCTGACTGGCTCCATTTCACAATGGGGTTTCCAACCTCAGCTGGGCTACCTTCATTGTTAGCCAGTGCTTTTCTTCTCATCCTCGCAGAGTCTATGCCACCCCTTTCCTATCCTTCTTCAATCTCCGCTCTACCCTCTCACTCTGACCATACGGCTTGATCTCTAATTGACAGAGCAAGCAGAGAACATTCAAGCATTCTCACCTTCTCTTCATCTCTAAACCTGCCTTTCTTGGCCCAGTTTTCCTGTCTTTCATCCTGAGTCAGGAAAAGGGCATCTTGGTTCTTCTCCAAGGCTTACCCCTCCATCTTTAATTCTGCCCTCTATACTATGTCCTCCCCTTCCTTATCCTAGAAACAAGCTTATGTAAATTCCATATTAATAATAACAATTCCACACATGCTGCTTCTAGCAGCCATGGCTCATCCTTCCTCTACTTAATGAAGCTGCATTTCAGGGCCCCTATATGCCTGCTGAATTGCATATTAAATTTGAGCTTCAATCTCATTTCATTGTGTCTACTTCCCCTAGCTCCTAATGACTAAATCCGTTGATAACAACAATACTATCAACACCTATAGACTAAACCAAATCCCACTTTCTCAACCAATCTTGACCAAGAAAAGCATGTATCAGCAGCCTCAGCCTACTACTATCTGAAACACGGAATTAAGTTACTTTTCCAGCCTTTACTGACAAATAAATCCTAGGATCCAGGTGTCTCCAGCAATATCTACCCCTGGGGCTCCTATATTGCCCTTAGTTCACTCCTTCTCCCTTCCATCTCTAAGACCAAATATGGATATGATCCTTAAATCACCAATGGCCACAGATTACCTTTTACCCAAGCCAGTCATCTTGAAAGGATGCTCCATTGCAGGAGGAAGAATAAGACAAAACTGCAAAATTAGCCATTTCCAGAAGCTATCATTCAGAAACCATATTTTCTGGCTGGTAGACAATGGACTCATTTTTATATATAGAAGACAATCTCACATTCTCCTAAAAAGTGTTACTAAACTTCCAAAAGTAACTTTCAATAGAAGATTTAAGCCAATTCATACCAAATATTTAGGAAGCTTGTAAACTGACCTTTAGATACCATATGTTATAAATAACATCACTTCTCATCAAAAATAAGTATGTCAAGAATCACAGGCATTGGGGGGGGCAAGGGCAACATATGTAACCTAAACATTTGCACCCTCGTAATATGCTGAAATAAAAAAAAAAAGAAGAATCACAGGCAAAAGAACAGAGGTCATCTAGCATGACTCCCTTGATCTCAAAGTTGTAATGAAACCAAGTCTCTGAGAAACTAAGTTATTTATTCAAGGTCACAGAGCAGGCTATTGATAAAACTAAAACAAGGACTCGGGCCTCTGGATTTCCAATCCAAAAAGTACTTAGATGTCTACGAGGTACCACGGGTTTGACAGAGTTTGAAATGAACACAGCATCATTCCTTAAAAAGTCATATGGCACACAATATAACTCCATAGAATATTATGAAACACTAAGCAATTAAAACATAAAAATAATAACAGATCAACACTCATGTGCCTTTTTTGTTCAGATAACAGCCTCTGAAAGTGTTGACTTAAAACACAAAATTGCGAAATTGAAACTTATATGGGGAGCCCAAACATTTTATTCATGAATATTACTGGTTTTAACAAATTTATCATATTTTAATTAATAAAAAACAATATTAACCATGAGAAGAAAAGCAAATAATAATAATTACCAGAAAGGCAGTATGGCATAGTTGCTAAAAGCTAACGATTTGAATCCTGTGTCTTCTGCTTACTAGCTGTGTCACCTTGAGGAAGTTATTCAATCTCTCTTTGCTTCCATTTCTTCAGCTATAAAATGAGGATTGTGATAATTGCCTCCTAAGGTGGTTCTGAAGACTAGATAATCTGTATTTGTAAAGTACTTTGAACAGAGCCTGACACATAGTTGGTATTCAATAATTGCTCTTCTCCACTCACGCATTATTCTTTTCCACTTAGATAACAACCAACTCTTTTCCACTTAAATAACAACCAACTCTTGATACTTATATCCCTTAAAGTGTAGCTAAACTTCATAAGGCACTGGAATAACATATAAGATTTCTTATAGTACCCAGGTTTTGAACCAAAAATTAAATAATGGTAGAGACATGGTAGAAAAGAACAGATACATGTCCCAGGCACGTGATAAATGGTCAGGGTCTCAGTCTATTTGGGATGCTATAACAAAATACTGTAGACTCAGTGGCTTATAAATAACAGAAATGTATTTCTCACAGTTCTGGAAGCTGGGAAGTCCACGATACAGGAGCTGGCAGATTCAGTATCTGGTAAGGGCCTGTTTCCTGGTTCATAGATGGTGCCTTCTCACTGTGTCCTCATGTAGTAAAAGGGGTGAATGAGTTCCCTTGGGCCTATTTTATAAGGTACTAATTCCACTCATGTAGGCTCTACCTGCATGACTTAATGACCTCCCAAAAGATCCCACATCCTAAAACCATCACCTTAGGGCTTAGGATTTCAACATGAATTTTGGGGGAACCCAAACATCCAGACTATAGCAGTCAGAAATCCAGAGATTGAGTTACAGAGTTGGATAGGCTTTGCCTGCCTTGGATTGGCAGGCGTGGGGTAAGAGGAAGTGCCAATAGTTTTCAAAACCATCAAACTACAGATATTTTATCACATCGAGTATGCATTATCCCATCACCACAATACTGGCCAAGGGCCCCTGTATACTTCCTTACCATTCCTACTTCTACTTCTTCACCACATCAACACAGTCAAGGGGAGGGGGAATCCCTCAGAAAAAAGAAATAGAGGTCACCCTGAAATGTAATTCCCATGGAATCTCCCATGCAAAGCAAACAAAAATGACCTACAAAGAGAAGCACAAGCACCATTTATTTATCCCTTTTGGATCTGCTGCCTGACTCTCATCAGGTGGCCCTAGGTCTCTGTTAGGCTCTGCGTCAGTGCTGCCGTCCTTGGCCAGCAAGGGGTGAGAGCACTTCAGCTGGACACAATCGCGAGGTGTGAAGACTCTGAAGATTGTTGCACACTATTGGAGGCTCTGAGTAGGTCATATCTTAATAAAAATCACTCATCTGATGTTTACCCATGGAGCAGCTTATAAAATGGAATAATAAGAGAACAGAGTGACTGGATTCAAGAAATCCCACAAAGACCAGATTATAAGTGGCTAGTCACAAGGTGACAATGCTGAGAGAAAGGTGAAAAAAGTGGGGACAAAAAAATATTTTGAAAGAGTCATGAGAGACCCTGGCAGGATATGGCAGCACATTAGCCATATTGGTCAAAACTTAATGGGGCTTGAAGATCACCCAAGATGACAGGATTTAGGAAGAGACAGAAAGTGGTTACTGCTGGCAATTATAGCAAGACCAGCCCTGCAAGAGAGAGGTAGGCGGAATCACAAGCTCAGCCTTGTCATGTTGAATTTTAGGTAAAATCCAAGCATCCAGCTAAAAACATGTTATCAGTAGCTAGAAAATCATAACATTATAAAGCATTTCTAATAGGTTCAGAATATCAACCAGTTCACAATTTAGGTGACTTAAGAGCTTTCTCTCATCAGTAATGATGTCATTAAATGATGAGAAAGAAAAACATGAACGAGGCTCAAGAAGGATTTAAAAAGTATTAAAAGTATTTAATGATTAATAATATATTATTAATTATAAACAAAAAGTAGGAGTATTTAAGCTATAAATTCAAAACATAAGAATGGCTTTATGAAGTACTACCAAACTTTGAAACACACATAAAAAAAAAATTTGTGTCACTGTGAGACACAGACACAAAATATTAGGATTATTGATCACTATTCTGACTTCAGATAGTATGCTTTTTATGTTATATAAATTATCTTTATGTCACAAAGAAAGGTTTTTTAAGTTATACAAATTACTTAAATTAAGAATAATATTACTTTAAGTTTTATGAATCATATTTTTACCTTTAAGTCAAATTCTTACTGACAAATTTACATGCTGATTTAACTAACACATAAGAACAGTCAAAAAACAGTCAAAGGAGACTGAAACCTTTTTTGGCACAATTGTTGGTTCCAATTAAACTATAAATAAAAAAGACTTACCACATTTTCCTTCATCTTTCTCAGCTTTTCATCTATCTCTCTCAGCCGATTTTGCTGATCCCGTTGCTCTTTGGTGTTCCTAAGTACCTTTTCTCCTGGAGTTATTTCCATATTTCTTTCATCATCAAGTTTGGGCTCCTAATTTTTTTAAAAAAATTTCATTAATGGGCTGGAAGTGAGCTTCACATACCACTCCAAAGCAATTGAGCCTTGAGGGTCAGCTTTGCTTCTCAAACAATATTTCTTCCCTTCAAAACAGTATTTGTAACTCTTTAAAATCTTCCTATCTGAGGGGGTAAAGGTCCAACTGTACATAGAACAAGTAGGAAAATGAACTTAACTTCTACAATCATCTAGAAAGTAGGAAGATACAGTGAAAAGAGCCCTGGCCAGGAAAGCAGGGCCTGGGTTCTGGTCCCTGCTTTGATACTTATCAGTTTGAGATCTTGGACTTTTCTCTGGACTTCAAGTTCATCATACACAAATAATAAGAAAAGAACCCTGCTCATCTATGTTATTAGAGGTAGCTGTGTAATAATGGAAAGAAAGCTGGACTTGACAACAGGAGCTTTGAATCTTGGCTCTACCTGGTTCCCTACTATGATGGCCTTAGGGAAATCAATTAACCTCTCTGAGCTTCAGTTTCACCATCTGTAAAATGATAATAATAATAGATTTAGGCTAAAAGTCTTCACAGCACATAGTAGTCACACAACAAATCTTAGTACCAAACAAACGTGAGCAGAATATGTTCTTTGGAAAGAATAAGAAGCATGGAATGAAAATGCTTCATTATTATCTACAGTATTCATATTGACAGAATCATATTCTCCCAAAGTTAATGTTTTTTTCTAGGTGATAAAAATAGGCATATCTTGACAGTAAGTGGACCCATATCCAAAACTAAACTTCCTCTCTTCTCTCCCACAGATCTACTCTGTGTTGCCATGTAGGTAACCGGCAGGAATGACATTTTTGAAGTTGCTCAGGCCAGAATCCTCCTATTCCCTCATTTCTCACATACCATTGGTCACCAAAAATACTCACCATTCCAATTGCTAATACCTCTCTAATCAAGGTGCTTCTTTCTTTCTCACTGTCTTAGTTCAGACCTCCTCATCATTTGCCAGTAGTTTTCAAACTCCGGTGTGCTTCAGAATCACCTACAGAGCCTGTGCAAAAGTGCAAAGGTCCAACCTCCGTTCAGGAGATTCTGATTCAAAAGGTAAGAGCTAAGGGAAGGACTGACAACCTGAAGCACAACTACTTGAGAATTTGAGAACCACTAACTTAAGTTACTGCTGAAGCCTTCTAACTGATCTCCATGCTACCAGTTCACTCCATCCTTTGCAGAGAAGCCACAGAACAAGATGCAAAGTCTTCATAGTCTGGGCCCTGCTTATTTCTTCAGTCTTACCTCCCACTGCTTGAGTCTCAGACTCAAAACCTCAGCAATATTCACTGCTGTTCATTCCCACTGCTCCATGCCTCTACCCTCCAACTTCTTGTGGAGACTTTAGCCATTTTGAGCCCAGCTCATACATATCTCCTATAAAATACTCCCTGACATACCCAGGAAGGACAAATTATTCTCTCAGCCATGCCACATGTGCCTTTATTGCACTTACCACACTGTCACTGCCTACACAGTGACAAGAAGGACCCTATTCTGTATCTCTATGCAAACTATAATCCTGAAGCTGGAAAGCACCGGCCAATACATGGTAATTTTGGTTCTCAGAACTTTGATCACAATGTTTGACTGACCTAGCAATGAATTTCAACAAAATTCACACTGTATATAACCCCAATGAGCCAACTGTCAAAGAATGCATCAATTTCAAGAAGTGATTCTTTGACATTTTGCTTCACTCCTTACTTCTGGTAGCTTTCAATCTCTAGAAGCATCCAGAGGCTGAATTATTATCAGAAATATTAAGAAGGAATATTATCAGAAATATTAAGAAGTAAGAAGGAAAGCTAATGTTAGGGAGGAGTTTGGAGAAAATGGTATCAAGGTCTCTTTGCAACTCTAAGCATCCAGCATTTTATGAATTTTTATGAAGATATATCTGCTATGAAGTAGAATACACCATGGTCCGAAAAATGCCCACATTGGATTTCATTTTTGAATAAAAATCATTTTTAAAAAAAGAAAAAAGGTTATCATTTTAATAATCTACAACTATGATTTTTTAAAAATCTTGGGACAGGTAAAGAGAAGACACAGAAAGAAAAAAATTATAAATTATACTTAATGTTTTTAAATTTTGCTTATCCAAAGCCACCATTAAGAAAACAGACAAGCCACAGATGGAAAGAAAATGTTCCTAACACACAAGTCTGACAAAGGACTTGTGTGTAGAATACATAAGGAACTCCTACAACTCAGTAACAAAAATAATAAAAGACAATAATTAATAAAAAAACAATCAAATTGTGTAAAGACTTAAACAGATATTTCATAGAAGCAGTTGTGTGAATGACAAACAAGCAAATTAAAAAGTCCTCAAGATCATTACTTATTAGGAAAGTGCAAATTAAAACTACAATGAGATATCACTACACAGTCACCAGAATGGCTCAGATAAAAAAGTTTGTTAACACCAAATGTTGGAGAGGTATGAAACAAAGGGAACTCCCACGTGTTGTTGGTAGGAGTACATAATGGTATAATCACTTTGAAAAACCATTTGGCAGTTTCTTAAAAAGTTAAATATTTGTCTATCCTATGATCCAGAAATTCCACTCCTCTGAATTTATCAAAGAGAAATTAAAATATATGATTCAAGCTTTGGGCCGGGTGTGGTGGCTCACGCCTGTAATCCTAGCACTCTGGGAGGCCAAGGCAGGTGGATCGCTTGAGCTCAGGAGTTCAAGACCAGCCTGAGTAAGGGTGAGATCCCGTCTCTACTAAAAATAGAAAGAAATTAGCTGGACAACTAGAAATATATAGAAAAAATTAGCTGGGCATGGTGGCGCATGTCTGTAATCCCAGCTACTCAGGAGGCTGAGGCAGAAGGATCGCTTGAGCCCAGGAGTGTGAGGTTGCTGTGAGCTAGGCTGACGCCACGGCACTCTACTCGGGGCAGTAGAGTGAGACTCTGTCTCAAAAAAATAAAAAAAATGAAAAAAATGATTCAAGCTTTGTACACAGTTGTCCATAGCACCCAAAACTGAAAACAGTCTAGTAATCCATCAATGGGAGAATGATGAACTATGGTGAGCACCCAGCACAAAATGAGACAATCAGAGTTGTTCTCTTTGACCTCTGTCTCCTGGTTAGGTCCAGGGGTGGGGAACCTGCGGCCTCTGGGCCACATATGGCCTCCAGAAACCTTGAGCGTGGCCTTTCGAGTGAATCCAAATTTTACAGAACAAGTATCAGGAGACTAGAAGGCAGAAGGAGAGAGAGCTTGGGGTATTTTCCCCTTTACCTCCCTGCTTTGGCACCACAGTTTTGGCCACAATGTATCCCTGAGGTATGCAGGAGTTTCTTAGAGTCAACTAAATATTCACGCTCAAAGACTAACAGAGGCCACATTTAGAGCCATTCTACTCAGAAGGACATAGGACAGGAAACACAGCAGAGCAGTATCAGGTATCCATTTTCAATGGGAGTGTTTGCTACAGTCCATGTCATAACAATAGAAGTTCAAAGGGGCAAGGAAGCCATAAGGTCTTTAAATCCTCATATCCTACAGAAGCCATTATCTCTTAAAACAACCCCATAGGCACAGAGTCCAGGGACCTGGCAAGAGACATACCCAGCCCAAGAATCACTGCACTTAGAAATGTCCAAAATCTGGCTTTCCCATCAGGTCAAATCATTTTTAGCATAAGCAAAGTTGCCTCCTAACATAGTTGGCACTCCAACTTCTATGAGCTCACCAGGGAAAGAGAGCTAGGGAATTAACTGCAGCACAAATTCTGATGTTGAAGGAGGGCAGGGCTGGTTACCTTTTTGCCCACGCTCTCTATTATTACAGCTTCAGAGGGCCAGTTCTACCACCATGACTCCACATCTCACCCAGAGCCTATAACACTTTTCTTCCCCCTGTTCAATGTTGCTAGTCTCTAGGTATTCCTGTACCCCTTGGTAGCTCCTTTAAATCTATAAAAATAGTCCCCTCATTTAATTATCTTCAAAAGCCAAGCTGGGTGTTCCGTCTGCTTCTTGTCCAGAACTCTAACTGGTATACCATTTATGTGTCTGTGTGTGTGTGTTTCCTTCAGACTTGAAGGAAATTTAATAATGATTAACTTGGTAAAAATCTTGATTATTTTATCTTTTTTCTTATACTTTTTTGTAGTTTTCCTACAATAAACATGAATCAATTTAATAAGCATAAAAGTCATTTTTTACTTTTAAGAAAATATTCTACCAAGGCTATTTTTGTTTTGCTCTGATAATGTGACTCTCCATACCCAAGAGTATAAGATGGGCCCAAAGATTAGATTTTAACTCCAGTTCAGCTGGTATAATCAGCTGTGTACTTTTGAGGAAGTCACCTCCTCTTTCTGGGTCTCAATTTCTTCTGAGAAAGTTTCTCCCACCTCTATAGTTCTCTACAGTTAGACCCAAAGGATACATAATATCTTTCTTCAGTCATGGTCTCTGATATCATAATGGTATAGTTCAAATATTCAAAGAATATCATGTGATAAAAGCAGAAGCCAAGAGAGAACGAGAAAAGGTAGCCATTGATGCTGGCAAAAACCTCTCAGTTGCATAGTCAAAAAGCTCTGTGGTGCCAGGAGAGGTTCTTTTCTCACAGCAAAGTGCCAACCAGTGCTGTCTATTTTTGTGATCATTAAGAAATATCTTGATTTCCTATAGTAGAAATGGTTAAACAGATTCTCTGTCCAATGTATCATTTCTGTGTTTCTAAGTCATATAAAAATGCTTTTATGGAGAATTCAGGAAAAGCTCTCTCCAATATACACAGAATGTCTAAGGAAGCCACAAGAAGAGAGCTGTCCCTGAGTTCAATAGATATTTGTTGATTTGACTAATTGATTGCCAAGGGATTTTGAGTTCATCCTTAGAAAAATATCTGTGGTGTTGACTGAGGCAACAGGGGTCTTTGAAGCTAAATAAACTCCTTTTCAAAAGTCAAACACAGAGGAAATTACCCACAGCTTCCTAAGTTATCTGATATGCAAATAAGGCACGAATTAAGAGCTGGAAAAATACAAGCCTATCTAAATAAAGTCAGCTTGTGCTGCATTTTCAAGCTAACGCTATACATTTCCATAGGCTACTGCTATTTCCTGTCATTAGATAGATCATTTGCCTGACAGTACCAAAAGTAGGGAAAAAAAATCTTTCAGGCAGATTGTTTTTATCACTTTGGAATATTGCCATGAAACAAAAGAAACCTTGACTACACTGAAGGCTTAACATAGAAAAACCAAAAAATATAAACTTCAAAGTAATCTATAAAACATAGGTGGTAAGAACAATCTCCATGATTAACTGTGAATGTCTGGCAGGTTGGCATTGAAAACAAGAACCTCTGAAGTAACTTCTCAGTCCAGAAATCCATGCCCTTGCAGCACACTTCTACAGGCTTTGGATATGAGCAGATGGTCAATAAGATTTCTGTGCCTATGGCTAGCACACATTTAAAAATTCCTAGATTCCTGCCTTCAATCAGTCTATTAAGCACATTTGAGATCGAGTGGCCTCCATAGCCATTACCGGAACCGCACAAATCCTTGGACTCAATAATAAAACATCTTTCAGGATTACATGTCAAACAATAGTCAATAATGGTCTCAATTTTAACTAATATTGAGACAGAAAGAGACCCAAAAAAGTTAATTGTTGCCATCAGCAATAATAGCATGATCTTGGCAAGAAAAGAGATGAATACAACTACAATTTTCCTCAATCAAATGTTTGTTAATATTTTGTTGATCTTACCAAATTGTGTATAACTAAATCAATATTTTAAGAACAAAAAAAAATAAATCAAATTAAGGAGGATCTTTATATTCAATTAAATGAGTTGGTTTAAGAACAAAGAAATACCTCTTGTCAATGACAGCCATTCCTAAAGACCTTCTCCCAACCAGGAAAAAAAAAAAAACCTAAGCATGAACTGGAATTCTAGATTTAGTAACACTGATTGCATGAGAGATGAATAAAGTACGCTTTTACACAAGAGCCAAACTGAATAGAATTTATTATTGAAACCAGTTGCTAAAGATTTAAAAAAGTGATTGCTTACATAACTCCTCTATCTTAGATATTTCTGGATTACGCTGGAATCTAATACATCTACAAATAAGAAATATAGTAACTAAATTATGGAACATCACTCAGTTTTATGGTGGGATTTACAATGTGTGGAAAGAACTAACTGATTTGTTGGAGGGTTAGGAGGTGGATACAGAAAGGTATGCACAGTTAAACCAAAGATCTTAAGAAAAAAAAATTGCTTCAATTAGTTCTCTTTTGCTAAGATGAAATGAAAATAAAAAGCAGATGTAAAAACTGCAACCACATGATATTATTCACATTACAGAAATAGCAGGAATATGCCATTTTTTCTTTCAAATGTGACCACATGCTTTGTTTTACACAAAGGAAATCAGATATGTAAAAGCCAAATGCTGCTTTTAAAACATTGCCATAAAGTTAAGTGCCGGGCCAGGGCACCTATTTGAGAACATCGTAACCAGCAAGCTCATAAGGAAAAGGAGATTTCTTATCTGCCCTTTTCGCTATGACCAACACTTCCTTAATCTCTGAGCCACATTTCCAGAGTCCCTCAAACTATTCTGACTCAGCTACATTTATAATGTTAAGTTTATGTGCCTACCAATTTAGCACCTTATAATTACCATAGACAGGTAAGTCTGAAAGTCTGTGTATTTCAACTTGTTCAGGAAACTGTTTTCTTGACAGAAAGAAAAGAGGAGAGGAGAGGAGAGGAGAGGAGAGGAGAAGAGAAGGGAAGAGAAAAGAAGAGAAGAGAAGAGAAGAGAAATCTTCAAAGAAATTTTTTAAATATGCCTTCATCAAATAACCTTTTCTTTTTTTGTGCTCCCATAGAATACACTTTCTATAGTTTTCATAAGATCAGTGCCCATCCTGTGGTTCTTCTCGTTGCATTGTACAGTCACTCCACAACTTGTTCCATCTTTCCATCATATCCTACAGTATCCTACAAGCTCCTTGAGGCCAGAAACAAAGCCTCATACCAGTCTGCACACTCGACATTAGTCACCACAGCATCTCCTACGATACAAGTAGTGCTTCAAAAATGTACCAATGGCCTGTGCAGGGGCTGAACAGTAACATGAACGCATGAAGTGAGCCTCAGCGCCTGCCATACAACATGGAGCAGTGGATACCGCAGCAAATGAGAGACTCTGTGCCCCACAGAAAGAGCAACTACTGCTCAGCTCAATCCAGTAGTTACCAAGGAAGGATTCAGGTCTAGTGTTGCCATATTTTCTAATTTTTCAAGAGGGAACCTAGAAATCTGGATTTTTATATGAGTTCACCTAACTTTTAAATGTTGGCCTAAAAAAATTTTAAACCCTTTGCAGGCTAAAGGAAATCCATCTGGGAGCTTAATTTGCCCACAGGTCACCAGTTTGCAGCCTCGTGATGTACAGTGGCAGTCTTGCCCTGTGTCTCTGACCCCTCCGCCTGCCCCCCTCCTTCACTAGTTCCTTTTCCTCCTCCTGTCCCTCACTTACAGAAATGGACTTTCTGGATATTCCCTGGATGCTCTCTCTCTTTCTGCTCTGAACCCCCACAGCACCTTACTCATAGCCGTCTGCAGCACTTACCCATGTTATCTCATACCACAGTTATCTAGTATATGCAATACCTTCCATAAGGAAATAAGTCCCTTAAATCAATTATTATTATTATTATTACATCATCATTGGTCGAGTTCTGTGTCAGACACTGTGCTAAACCCTTTATGTGTATTATTAATACTCAGCTACTCTTTATAAGAATACTAAAGAATATTATTACTGTTTTATAAATGAGGAAACTGAGGTTTACAGAGCTTCTAATTCATGTCCAAGTCCACAGAACTAGAAAATGTTAGAGCCAAAACTTGAAGTGAGGCTTTTTCACTCCAAATTATTATATTTGCCTGACTCATCTTTAAGTTCCCTACAGTTTATTACATCCAGTGAGTACTCAACTAGTATTTGTTGAATTGATTGTTTAAAATCAGAAATTTATATTCTACTTAAAAGACATGCTTTCTTAAGAAGCATGGAGAAGAATTACTTAAGAAGGTTTGCAGACGAGTTAAAAATAAAAATAAAGCAAATATGCATTATGAATATTTGTGGTTCAGCATGAGATTGGAGTCCATTCATCAACTAAATAGATCCACAGGGTTTATCCAAGATACAGTGTATTTATTCAAAAAGTATTCCAATCCAAAAATAATATGCATAAAATAAATTGCCATGTTATCATTTCTGCTTTGAAAATTCAATGTGCACTGCTGGTTTCAGTTAGAAATGAGGAAATTCCAAGAGGAAATTGAACAAAAGCTCAAAAGATATTCTTTTCTGCATGCAAGAAGAAGCATCAATTATTTCTTTTCAACAACTATGATGTTACATTTCTGTTTCTGCATCCAATGGGAGTCCCAAAATGCAGTTTTCTCTTTTCTTTCTAAATATATGTTGTTTCACATAAAAATACATAATCTAAGTATGTAACAAAAACGTAATGTACTGATTTTCCCTTTCATTATTTTTAAATAGCTGATCTGAACCATAAATATGAACTCTGAAAATGCTAGTTAGATGATGATGATGATAGAATCTGACCATATTCATGTTTTATTTGAAGTCCTAATGGCTAAACAAATCTCTAAATTCTCAGTTTCTTTCAAGAATATTTGACAGCCATGAAAAAGACATTTTCTGTCTTTAAGACCATTGTTCAGCTTTGAGATTTCAGCTACCCTTGAAATCTAACAACAACAAAAAAATCAGCTAAAACAAGAAAAGAACAAACAATATCTCCAAATAATTTTATTACCCCATCTAGGATTCCTCCTTTTAAGAAATGGAACCCAGTAACGTAAATAAACTAGCCTAACTTGTGTCAAAGTCCTGGGGTACATTTGGGTGGGGAAAAAGATGCCAGTTCTTTCTGTTTCTCAAGAACTCTGATCCCAACGCAGAATTTAAATTAATAGTGGGAACATCACCACCACTATTGCTGTCTAAAGGGATCGGAAGCAGGTATACCTGTCTCTTAGAAACATAACTGAAGGAAGCTGAGAGCTCAGGCTCCATAAAGGCTTTGACAGACAGTCACCACATTTTCTTTGGAACATCTTGATACTATTCCTTTACCTTGAGATAGTTTCAAATGGCCTAAAGCAACATCCCTAACCTTCAACTGATAGCTTGGAGAAAGAACTCACTATAAAGCAGAAGAATTACCTATAGGCTACTGATATTTAAATCTTTTGATGAACTAAGAAAATCACAGCTATATACAGTTATACAGAAAATGAATCGGCAAAACTTTTACAAAGCTAGTAGAGGGATAGCAGAATTACAAAAGACCAGACATTTTCTCTTCAGTCTACCACTCAACTCCAAAATAGATCCCATAAAGTACTGAAATATAGGAGAGGGGGGAGAAGTCTTCTTTTCCAAAGCTGGTACTATTCTGTTACTCTATACCCTCTACCAGTTTTGTAAAAGAATATTTGAGGGAACTATTGAGAGAAGATACACATTCCTTTCAAAACTCTCACAGGAAAGGAGTCATCAACATCATGAGCTTCACTGCTTGATGTTAAATTAAAGGAACCAGAAGAATAAGGCAGAGTAAGACAAGTGCCAACCATTGGTAATACCTAGTACCAGAGGAACAAAGAAAAATAAGGCTCTCAAAGGACTCATGAATGCTATATCAATTTTCTTCCCTCTCTTGTCTCCTGATCATGATCAAGAATCAGCTTAAATTATGGAGATATAATAATATTAAAATAAATATTTCCTCAGTGACCCCATCCCAGAAAATTACCAAGTGAAAGAAAAATGAGTAGAAAGTGGAACTAACCAAAGGAAAATATACACTGTTATAGCAACTATAATCACTGCAGTTGTAGTTATGTAAAAAGCAATTGGTTAACACGCAGATTGTAAAATTGTGTGAACTAGCTTTAGCGCACATAAATCTGAATAGTCTGTGTGCTCTTGAATTAAATATACCTGCTCATTCTGATTTGCAAGGCTTGGAGAAAAGCTGGAAATTGTTGGGGACACTGCAGACAGTTCTTGGAGTTTTAAATTGATTTCAGTGAGCTGCTGATGCTGGGTGACTGCAAGTGTATATCCTTCTCCTGGAACCAGCCATCCAGACTGATCACCCTAAGAGGAAACAAAGGTTACCAGGTCAGCTCCATGCTATATTTTTGCCAAAATGTAACTTCCAGACAGCTACGTTAGTACTCAAGACTTCACAAAAACAAACAAACAAATAAATAAATAAATAACCGAGTTAACACTGGGGTAGTGAAAGCAAAAAATGAAATAGTTTACGTTTTTTATCTGCCAACCCTGTGGGTAAGGTATCTTCTTAGATTTTGTGGTTTTTTTCACCTGTGGAATAAATCTCTTAGTCTGGTCTCATAGTCTGGTTCTCCTAACATTCTCATTTCTCTACTTTCAAAAAAATGTTTTATGATATAGGTTTACCCTATAATGGGACATGATATTTTCAAAATTTGTCCCTTAAAGGTAATGTAGGGTCTATAAAGTCAGTTGCTTGGGTTTCATGAACTTAATTATCATCTAACTCTCATTCAACTAACATTAGTCTTGTATTATCTTTATAACATTCATTCATAAATTTCATACTGAATGCCTACTGTGCACAGGTATTATGCTGGGCACTGGTGAATCAATATGAATTTTACGAGGTTCTGCCCTCCAGGACTTCTGAATCTCTTGGCAGCAACAACTTTAACAAGGTATAAAGATTGCTGGTAAGCCCTGAGCACTGCGGGAACCAGTGAGAGTCAGCTAACCTCCGTGGGCAGGAAGGAGCAAGGAGATGAAGTGGTTGGAGAAAGCCTCCTGGAGGAAATAGGACCTTAATGAAAGAAACATGATTGATTCTGTACTTTAAAACAGGAACTACTGAGGGCAAGGCTGGAGGCAGAAAGACCAGTTAAGAAGCAATAGCCATAATCTAGAACAAAAGTGATGAGTACCTGAACTAGGTAATGTTTTCTGGGGATGCAGAACATAGAAAAGATTCTAGAGATACTTAGGAAGTAGAATTTACAGAACCTGGAGATAATTTTATGGAAGAATAAAGGGAGAATTAAAGATCAAGGATAAAAAGCAAGTTCTTGATTTTGCACAGTAGGTGGATGGCGGTCACATGGTCTAAATTAGGGAACATAGATGCAGTAGGTTTGAGGAGGAAAATGAATTGTTTGGGATCTTTTGAAATTCACAGACATCCCTAGGATATCCACAGATTATGTTAGGCAGTTAAATATTGTTATCTGAAGTTCAAGATTGAGACTTGGGATTGAATAAGTATTTTGGACTCACCACATGTCTACAGTGGTTCAAACCCTTGGGACTATGGGAACGGACAAGGTCACACAGGGAAGCAGGTAGTACAAGAGGACAGAAGAATCATGAAGAACATTTAGAATAAAGGGCCAGGTGGAGGGCAAAGAAGCTTAAGAAGTTCATACCCTTTCCTTGCATGATGCTAATACCAAGAATCAATCCCTAAGTGGTAACCAGAACTATAGTAAAAAATTATGCAGAAAGGCTTTTATATTTGTCTCCTCCTGAACAGTGTTGGTAGGGAACAGATCGCCACCACAGACTCCTTCTCCCTATCCACTGGTATCAAGACAAGCAAATCACCTAGGTTCACCAATCAGAAGAGAACACCCTAAATTTTGAATCTCGAGGGACAGATGCAAAGATGCAGTGAAATGACTAATGGTGACAGCAGCAGCAGTGAGAATCCAGCATTGGCAGCAGTGATGGCAGCAAAAGTGACCATCTATCAGGGGCAAGTGTCTGGTGGCTGCAGTGCCAGGACTGCCCCTAACCAGCCTGTTCCCAAGGAGCTCCTGTAGCCATGTTTCTGGCTAACTTGACATCTGCCTGGTTTACCAACCTGGCTCTCCAAACTTCCCACTGAGGCTGTGAGCTACCTAACTCTCCCAATAAATTCATTTCCTGTTATTTTAGCCAAAGTCCATCTCTGTTACTTGCAACATAGAACACTGACTAATAATGTTTATTGTCATTTATTTATAATAAAGAATAAATACAAAAAGCCCAAATGTCTAAAAATAGAGGAAAAGTGAGTAGATTATAGTATATCCATACAAGGATATGATATAGTAATAACCATTTTTAAATATATGTATAAGTTCACATAATTATTTTAAAAATATATTATTTAATTACTCATGAATAAACTCTGGTAATTTTTCCTAAACAAAAGTGGCATAGGCCAGGCGCGGTGGCTCACGCCTGTAATCCTAGCACTCTGGGAGGCCGAGGCAGGCGGATTATTTGAGCTAAGGAGTTCGAAACCAGCCTGAGCAAGAGTGAGACCCCGTCTCTACTAAAAATAGAAAGAAATTAATTGGACAACTAAAAATATACAGAAAAAATTAGCCGGACATAGTGGTGCATGCCTGTAGTCCCAGCTACTCGGGAGGCTGAGGCAGTAGGATCACTTGAGCCCAGGAGTTTGAGGTTGCTGTGAGCTAGGATGATGCCACGGCACTCTAGCCCAGGCAAAAGAGTGAGACTCTGTCTCAAAAAAAAAAAAAAAAAAAAAAAGTGGCATAAATACTCTATGACCTAAATGAGAAATAATAAAGAATTACAAAAAAAGTAAAAAATCAATGAACAGTGATTAACAAATTTAAAATCCTTGTCTAAATGGGATTTTTTAATCACACTGGAATTAAAAGAGCATGTCTGGCTAAATTCAACAAGCATTTAAATTTTTCATGTACTATGCAATTACAGAAAGAAATTATATGTAATAGGTAGTAGATGGTATCATTTTTTTTTCTGTCTAGCACCTTCTAGACACCCTCACTATGTATGGAGAATTTCTGGCTTTTAGGAATCTTACCTTCCCAAGACAGAAACCAGAAAATGCTCTTAACCAGCCTCCTTTACAGCTAGAGTTCAGGCTGGTAACCAAGGGCTCACCAACCAGACTCACTCATTCAACACCATTAGAGTGAGTAACCTGAGTTCTAATGCAAAACCCAGGCAAGGGCGGCAGTAGAGACATCTGGCTTAGTCGGTGCCATTAGCTGCAAGTATGAGTTCCCAATACAGAAAGAAATATGTTTAAAATTCTAAATAAATATCCTAGAAATATTCAAGAGAACATTATGTTCATAAAATTAAACATGCCACTATAAAGAACAACCAGAGTTCTGGGGAATTAAAACATAGCTATCATTTTAGTTATCTTCTTTAAGTTGCGTAGTCACTTGTCAAAGATGAGGCTGGAGGGCACTCCATAAAGGAAAGGGCACATCTGAAAACACAGAGGTTTGCAAGAACACAGAGAATTTGAAGAATGGCAAGAAATTTGGTATGGCTTGAAAATACAATAAATAGGCCCTTTCCTCCAAGTTGTCTAAATTCTTTCTGCTGCACTTATCTTCCTCCTCTGAATTTCTATTTTAACATGTGTCACCATCTATGTGACTTTATAGAATTTCTGTATATTATGTTTTTCACCCACACCAGATAATAACGGGACTTGCAAAAAGAATTCTCAGCAAATATTAGTGTAAAAAAATAATAATTGTAAAAAAGAAATCTCAGATGAGGGCTGCATGCCTAAACGGCAGAATAGCCATGGTTGAAACTCAACTTGCAAAACTGTGAAATTAGCTCATAGAAGCAAAATGATAAAAAAAAGACGAACATTATGAGAAAAATATTGTAAGACCTGGAAGAGAGATCCAAGAGCTATATCACGTCCATCTGTGGCAGGCACTATCAATTTATTGACCTGATCCCTTCTTCTAATATCCCTCTTCCTTGCCTACCTCTGCTACAAAAAAAGAGGCAGCAATATACCTGAATCTCCTTTCTCCTTTGTAGCAACATACAGAACAAATTGCTGTGTGACACAGCTTGGTCAGTGAGATGCAGATTTAAGACACCATATCATCCCAAACGAAAAGCCAAAGCCTCAGAGGAGGGTCTCTTTGCCCTTTACAGGGACAAATTTGCAAACCTAAAGACAAAAGGCACACTAAGAATGTAAAACAGGAAGATAAAAAGACACTAGCTATTTATTCCTAGATTTCTTTTTATTGCAGAAAAATAAACTCCTTACTTCTTTAAGCCACTGTTTATGAAGTTTTCTGTTACTTCCAGCCAATCACACTCCCAACTGATATCACATTTTATAGGTATAGCAAAAGGAAAAGAGATGATGGAAGGGAAGAAATAATAGAAGATAACTTCCTGAACTGAGGAAGGATTTGAACTTTCAGATAGAAAGGGCCTACAAGGTACCTGGCAGGAGTAAAAATGTTTTTAAAGACACATATAGATATCATCAGATAAAATTTGTGAACCCTAGAATAAAGAGAAAATCCCACATCCTTCCAGAAAGAAAAGATTTTACATCTAGAATTTAGTCACCTCCTAAGCTAACATTCAAATGAGGAAAAAATAAATAAATGTTTGAATATGCAAGCAGTCAAAAATTAACTGCATGCCCCTGTTTCTTGGGGGAAAATTTTTCAAAAAAATTCCAAAAAATAATTCAAGGAAAATGATTTATATAAGTAAATAATAAGTTGAGTCCAAACACAGTTAAAGATGTAGCTAAAAATTTTGGCTAAATTTGGTTGAGAAAGATTCCTAAAATACAGGAAGCATACTGTTTTTAAAGATAAAGGAAAAAACTTAAAATATTCTAGAACTAAAATTCCAAATTATTTCAATACATCTTAGAGAACAGGAAATGGGATAAAAGGGAAATAAAAGCATACCAAAGATCCAATCTTGTTAAGATATGAGATTATAGAAACTATTACAGTTGAAAAGAAAATATGCATTTTAATATATTTTTAAAATTGAGGATTAACAGTATCAGATCAGAAACAGGATTCTGAATTTCCAAACCACAAGAGGAAAAGGATATAAAGTAAAAAAAAAACAAATATGATATATAAAATATAAAATCTGACATCAGGAAAAGACTGAAAAAGTATCAGTGGTCATGATAAATGTGAATAAATTAAATATGCCCATTATCATATAGTAAGGAAATAACAAAAGATAAAGAATTAAAAACACAACAGCAAAAACAAAAATCCAGCTACACAATATTTATAAAAGCTCTACCTAAAACTAAAATGATAGAGCAAAGTCTAAAATAAAGAGAAGGTCAAGACAAAATAATACAAAAATTCATTGTTAAAGCACTCCTAGAATGTATAAGGAAGATCTATCATGCCATACTTTGATACCCAGAGAGACAGTGGGAAGCAGTTTGCCCAACTTTACAATTAATAACAAAACCAGAATGAAACAGATCCCTTAATTCTTACTGTTATCTGAGCTTTTGTTAGTACAATAAACAATTACAGTCATGTGTCACTTAATGATGAGGATACATTCTAAGAAATGTATTGTTGGGTGATTTTGTCATTGTGTGAACATCACAGAGTGTATTTACACAAACCTAGATGGTATAGCTTATGACACACCTAGGCTATATGGTCTAGCCTATTGCTCCTAGTCTACAAATCTATACAGCATGTTAACTGTACTGAATACTGTAGGCAATTTTAACACAATGATAAGTATTTTTGTATCTAAACATACCTAAACATAAAAAAGATACAGTAAAAATAAGGTATAAGAAATTTTTTAAATGGTACGCCTATATGGGGTACTGATGTAGTTTGAATGTTTGTCCCCTCCAAATCTCATGTTGAAATCCAATCCCCGATGTTGGAGGTATGGCCTGGTGGGAGGTATTTAGGTTATGGGGGCAGATCCCTCATGAATGGCTTGGTGCCATCCTCACAGTAACGAGAGTTCTTGCTCTATTAGTTCAGTCAAGAGCTGGTTGTTTAAAAGAGCCTGGCATCTACTCCACTTTCTCTTGCTCCTTCTCTCATCATGTGACATGCCTACTTCCCCTTCACCTTCCATCTTTGATGGAAGTTCCGTGAAGACCTCACCTGACACAGCTGCTGACACCACACTTCTTGTACAGTCTGCAGAACCGTGAGCCAAATAAACTTCTTTCCTTTATAAACTACCCAGTCTGTGGTATTCCTTTATAGCAACACAAAACAGACTAAGACAGGCACTTACCATTGGATGGAGCGTGCAGGACTGGAAGTTGCTCTGGGTGAGTCAGTGAGTGGTGAGTGAATGTGAAGGCCTGGGACATTACTGTACACTGCTGTAGACTTTCCAAACACTGTATACTTAGGATACACTAAATTTATAAAAATATTTTTTTCTTTCTTCAATAATAAATTAACCTTAGTTTACTATAACATTTTTACTTTATAAACTTTTTAGTTTTTTTAACTTTTGACTCTTTCGTAATAATACTTAGCTTAAAAAATACATTTACAGCTATGCAAAAGTTTTCTTTCTTTATATTCTTATTCTATAAGCTTTTTCCTATTTTTAAAATTTCTTAATTTTTTTTACTTTTTAAACTTTTTTGTTGAAAACTAAGACACAAACACACCCATTAGCCTAGGTCTACACAGGGTCAGGATCATCAGTTTCACTGTCTTCCACCCCCACATCTTGTCCCACTGGAAGGTCTTCAGGGGCAATAACATGCATAGAGCTGTCATCTCCTATGACAACAATGCCTTCTTCTGGAAAACCCCCTGAGGACCTGACTGAGGCTGTTTCATAGTTAACATTTTTTTCCAATAAGCAGAAGGACTACACTCTAAAATACAACAGCTACGATGTCACTGGGCAATAGGAATTTTTCAGCTCCATTATAATCTTATGGCACCACTGTCACATATGCAGTCCATTGTTGACCAAAACATCATTACGTGGCACATGACTCAGCATCATTATGTGGCACATGAATCAGCAAATCCAAAATATCTCAGAATGATGTGGGCATTTAGCAGTTGGCCTTACCCAACCCTTCTTCACCAGCCTCAGACATGGCAGCACCTTCATCCATTCCTGGACACAGTCCCCACTGGGCCCTGATCATCTCAAAAAAGGTTATTTAGAGGTTGTAATCTATGATATTCTGTAGACTTGCTTTTGGTATGGGGTGAAAGGGAGAGACATTTTATTTGCCCACATAGAACTTTTTAAAATGGGATTAGTTGTGAATAATTTAAAAGTTTAATGTTTCCCATAAAAATATGAATTTCTAGCTTCTCTTGAAAAAATGGAGGATTCAGGCAGCCCTGGTCTGGGATTTCCGCATGGCAGCCACCAGCTGATGCTGAGTGTTGGCTCCCATTGGGCTAGCAACCGCCCCCCATTGGCCACAGATATCACTGCACATGCACTGCTTTTGTACCTATAGCAAAAGCTATCCCCTGAACTTATGTGTCCTTAGACACGAAAACAAAGACAAGGATTCTTTGTCAAGTGACTCACTGGGGGAGTGCCTTTGGATCAGGGGTATTAGGGAAACAGGCTAAGACAAGGGCACAAAGCCAAGCAAGGATGTGGTCTCAGCTAAAGACCAGCTTCAGTCTGATCCCTGGGGAAGCTCTGGAGGACACATTGCATCACAAAGCTAATCCCATCTTAAGGTGAGAGGACTGGGGTGGCGAGGGAGTGATATCTCGGGTTGTTCGACTCCCATTTGGCTCAGGGCAATTCTCCAGGGAAGGAAACAGCTGTGCACCCTTAGCACAGGCTGGGGGATGGATGCATGAACAGGTGCCAGGGAAAGGGGAAATGGGCAGGGTGCCAGCAGCATTCACTCCATCACGTCTCTATTAAACATGGGAATAAAAGCTAGAGAACAGGGGTAAGTGCTTCAAGGAACATAGGGAGTGTATTTCTTCGTGAAAGTAAAGAATATTCCTATAAGTTCAAAAAAGTGCAAATGCTGGGCCACAGCACTCCTTACTTAGGTGACCTTCCTAGGCCCTATAAATACCTATGTTTGCACCACCCCACTCTCATTCCACCCATTTCAGCTCAGTCCATGCTCCCCTCAACTCTTCGGGGAACTGAATGCACAAGGTTAACTGGGCAGGAGCTGGATGGTGTTTTTTAGGATTACTGAAGACTACACGGAAATACCATGAAGCCAGTTTAGGGATAATAAGAAAAGGAAACAGAGAAACACATTCACAGGTCATCAGGGACAAATCACTGGCTGAGGTTATTATTGTGATGACCAATGTGTAGTCACTCTTTTAACATAAAATAATCCTTTGAAAGTCAATAATGAATTGACCAACAATAAATTTGAAAACTTAAATAAAAATGTGTAAAACAGGATTTTTTAAAGTCAGAGAATATTTTCTCATAATCTGAAAATTTATTGTAATTTTGTGCTAATGGGTCAATAACATGATTTAACAAAATCAAAACTGAGAAGTGGAGAGGTCCCTGACTGCCAGCATTTACATACCTCAGAACTGGACAGTCCCGAATCTCGATCATCCAAGTCCTTCAAAAGCTCAACCAGCCTTTTCTTCTCTCTGTCAATCATAATCACTGGGTTTCTTGAATTCTTGGCCAACTACAGAATTTATTAACGGAAAACATTAAATGCTCAAGCAATTAATAGTTCAGGAAAATTAAAATGGGACTTGAGGCTTCCACAATACAGACATATTTAGGTAAAATTTGTGAGATTGGGTGTTTTACATTTGCTAGGTACTTTTGTTTTATGCCAAATTTTTTGTATAGGGCCATTCTCCAAGCAAAGACATTCCCACTATAAGCAGGCCCTCCTGCTAACCATTCCAACAAACATTTTATTAAAAAGTATTAATAAAACAAGCAGTTTTCAAACCTCTCTTTATATTATTTTATATATATATAAAAAATACATATTATATATATATATATATATGCAAAAACACATTTGCTGAGATATTTGGAAGGAAGCTTCTTGTCACTTTCTCTGTGGCATTTATCCACTAAATGAAACTGCTTTTAAATTTCAAGACTGTCATATGAGGAAGTTAAAGAAACATTCAGTTACTATTGCTAAAAGGGGGAAAGGGAAATCTATGGTGGATCTGCTGTCTGTGTCAACAAGAACTTAGATATGGGGGACACTCCACTGCTCTTAGAAAATTAAACAAACAACATACAATGGGCCAGTGCAAAAACAGAGATAAATCACATTGGAAAAGGTTTCCTGAAGAAGGTCATACAAACATGAAGCACAGAAAAATCAAGAATCTCAGAGGCCAGTCCTGGTGGTAGCAGGCTGCCCCATGAATCCAGTCTGCCTGGAAATGATATGCCAATTGTGGGGGAAGTATCACACTTGAATTGTGAGGAATTACTTAACTCTCTACTCTTGTCAATACTTCATACTTGCCAATGTGGCTTTCTAGTGACTAGCTGCTCAAGTGGTTTGCCATGAGCCTCTGTCCACCTCACTACATTTCTTGTTATAAGTTAATAATTAGCATTCTGGTCTAATACAGGAGCCCCTGTGCCCTTGGTAGTCTGAGTCTATCTTCAAGACAAACCAAGTCAGGCTGCAGGGCCTGTAAGACCAACGACCAGTGCATGAAGGAGGAGCTAATCAAAGCCAGTGACCAGGTGCCAGGAGGCTCAGCAAGGGGCAGACAACAAGTTGGCTTCTCCAGCCCATGCCCTGCTGTTCTGCCAGGAACATTTTCCATTCAAAGTTCTATGCACTGTCTATAAAATCAGTCTCATTATTTTAAAAAACCAGTTTTACTAATATGCAATTTGAAATCTGGGAAACATTATCCAAAGCTATTATCTAAATAAATGTTTTTCAAATTGCAGGAACCAGACTATTTCTGGATAGTGAAATAAATGCTAATTGCAGCCAGCATTTTTGAAAAGGAATAGGATAGGATATAATGGAATAGAAAATATAAAATAGTGAAGTATTGGTTTATAAAACTTTTCTTTCAGTTATATATACTGATTCAATTACATATGTACTTATCATAGTCAAAAAAGTATTTAAAGACACTGAACACAATAATTACCATTTCTGCAACCCATTTAGTCTGAAATTCTGGCTTCTGAATTTCTAAGTACATACCTCAATGTTTCGCTTAATAAAATCCTGGTTGTGTTTACCCCTGAGCTCAATCTTTTCTGTATTTGAGAAAGATTTCTTTTCTGCTTTGATCAATGACTCATTTCTTTCCACATCATAGGTAAAATCTAATATTAAAAAAGTTCAAAATTATTTCATAATTACAATTATCAATTATGCTAAAAATTCACTTTAAGCATATACTATTAATAAAATATATAAGAAATAAAACATACATAGAAGACCTTCTAAATTCCAGATCCAGAAACATAATATATATATGGAGATTTATTCTTAAAAAGATAAATGTGCTACTATAACTTTCAATGACATTCTCATAAAACTTCTTGTATTATTCATTATCATATATCAAACTTCTTCCTGTTGATTCCTTGGAAATGATGGGAAATACGAATAGAACTGCAAGTCACACATGCAAAGAAGAAATCTCTGATGTTATGGGGATATAAAAATATGTATTTTATTTTAGTCTTTATATAAAACAAAAACTTCCCTAAAGTCTAGGTCATTTCCTGCTCTTCTATGAATTTGCCATCACTCTTTCTGAACAATAAGCTTTTTCTTCAAGCCTGTCTTTTAAGCAAGATCTGGAGTCAAGTGTCCTGGATGTTGTACATCCCATGTGCACAAACCCCTAGAGCCCATTCTCAGTTTGTCACTTTTGCTCAACCTTTGATAAGAGGCATGAGTAAACTTCTGAGATATTTAGACCCTAAGTGCTCAAAACAAGAGTAAGAAAAATACTCTGGACTCTTATTCCCTTCATTAAACATCTTGCCTTTACTGTGTCATACTTAAAGCTTTCAAAACAAGATCATGTGAACCCTTCGTTAAAGCCCTAAAAATAAGCATAAAGAAGAAGAGTCTCTGTAAATGACAAATGGAGTTCACCATACAAATAGCACAAATTGCCACCTTGAAGTTCAAAATGGAAAAAAACACCAGTCAGTGGCTCAAGCCAGACAAGGTTTACTTAAAAGTTACCTTTGTTTTATAAGAGAGGTTACCTCAATAAAAAAGGATTAAAGGAGCTATCAGTTGGTATATTTATAGTTAGCTATCAAAGATTCAACCATTCAACCAGCTATCAAAGACTTAACCATTAAAGAATAAATTTTGATGAAAATAGCTGGAAAGAACTAGGAAAAGAGTTAGATCACTGGATTTAAATTCTTTTCAAACAAAAGTAGATTTGAGTAAAAAAATCTTTTATTCAAATTTAAGTTATACAAGTTTCTAGGTAAATCTATGCTTTAAAACTAGGGTTTTATTTTTTAATCAATGACACAATTATTTTTTAAATCAACCACCAATAGCTAAACTATGAAGTACTTTTTTGGTGAGTGGTCACATTAGATACAAAATATATCACTTCTTCCCACAATTCAAGTTGTATATAGTCTTTTTAGTTGAAATATGACATTTATTCAGTTGAAGTTTCACACACTCAAACAATACATTAAAATAACTCAAATTAAATGCAGCCATGTTTACATTTATAATAGAATTTCTTTAAAATATACTTCTCATAAATTGTAGGGAAAAAATCTTAAATTGGCCAGAACTATCTCACTAGAAATTTCCTCTTCTCCTCTCCAGTCTGGTGGTGTTATAGCTGCCATATTCCCACAGTGACCCCAAACCGTGCTGGGTTGGACAAGTCGGAAGAGCCAGGGGTAGGCACCTGACCCAGTTGGGTCAGTTCCCTAGGTTTATAAAATTGAGCCAACCTCTCAATAACTAACTACAGCATATGCTCCTGGGAAACAAAGAAAGCTGTCTATCACCAAGATCACTTTCATAAATTTTTCTTAGCTTAAACCAGGTTCTCATTACTTGCAGCTAGCTTTTTTAAAATTCTTTATTATACAAAATTTCAAACATTCAAAAGTAGAGAGAACAGCATAACGAACTCTCAACAACTAGATTCAACAATGATCAACTCATGACCAATCTTGTGCCATCTTGAACCTTGCCTACTTCCACTCACCCCTAGGAAAAATGAAATCAACTCATTTCATTTGTGAATATTTCTGTATACGGCTAATATTCCCTTGTGGCAATGTGTATAATCACACAAATTAAAACATACCTTGATTGACATTCTGCATCTGCTTCTCATATTCTTCTGGAGGAACTTGAGTGTGAAACACTGGGAAAAAGGCATCTTCATCCTCATAACAAGAAGGATCTATTGATTCAAAAAGTCACTTGATCAATATTCACAAAATAAATAAGGAATTGTCTACACAGATGTTTAAAAAAAAGAGAAGATTTAATATTCTCTCCAATGTTCCTCAATCCCTTCCACACACACAAATTTCATCAGACAATATCATTGTCCCTTCCAAGTAGAAATGACAATCATCTTTGTATACATGAGCCTACAGATTCATGTATACAAAGTTGTATACAAACTACAGAAGTCAAAACAATCAAACAGCATTTCTCTAGAATTTAAGAACAAAAAGGATGTACAAGGGTATACTATCACATTAACTCTCCGGAGATAACGCATCCAAATCTCAATATTCATAATACAGAGGATATGCACACTGAGTATCTGTAAATGTGGTTTTCTTTTTTCTTTTAGATCCCCAAGGTACAGATTTCAAATATGTGGTCAGTCATTAAGATAAAAGAATGTGTTTGAAAGACATAATTTGGGAGGCTCTTAGCAAGTAAGCTTTCCTCTTTTGTGATTTATTTTCTTGGGATAACAGCCGTAAAGAAAATAGGACTTTCTGTTTTTCAACTCTTTTTGTTTCAATGTAATTTATTTTTGTGCTCTCCTATTAGCTAGTTCAGACACTCTTTATTTGCAAGAAACTGCTAACATAAATATCTTTTTTTAAGTTTTTCTCTGTACCTTAACATGAGAGAATCTGCCAGGTGTGTGGCACAGAAATGGTTTTGCTTCAGAAAATATGATAAATCTTGAAGCTATCACAGGTCTACCACTTCTCCGTGAAAACAAACTTGGTTCAAACACCCATTCTGAGGTGATACAGGCAAAGGAGGCAAGCAAGCAGAAGACACATTCACCCCAACACACAACCACCAAATTCAAAACATACAACTTCTGATATTAAAAATTAATTCATAAATTCCAGTTCCCTAATTTGGAATTCATAATAATGAATCATGAATTGGGATTGATATTACAATGTTAGTCTTTGTACATTCTTTGATGAGTTAACCAAGCAAATTAGTGGCAGGGGATAAGCTACTCAGATGATAAAAAGGTTTAAAGTAGTTTCTTGAACTTTAATTTTTTTGGTCCAAACACTATTATCAGGGATCTCAAATAAAATTCATTAAAACAGGCTCAGCAAGTAAGCAACTTGGCAATATTTTATTATCAGTTTAAATTATAGCATATTCTTGGAATGGTAATATATTTATTTTCAATCCCATAATTCCTTTTAAATGACAGTTTCAATCAGTTTTACAATAAAACACCTATAAGGACACAAATATGTAGAAACTTACAACACTGAAAACTATTACAGCAAGATGATATTTGAAGATTTTAAACCTAAGAACGTCTCTATGTTTAAATTACTCTCATATTCAAATTACCCTAGTGACCCTGTGGTTTTTTGTTCATCATCCCAGTGGTGTTTCTTGCCTCAGAGACAGGTGGGTACAACACAGAACAAAGGTGCTATAGCTCAGCTTTGAGTCTGAAAGACAACAGTTTTGCAAGTGAGGCATTCAATTGCAAGAGCTTGACCCCTGAGGGAAAAAATTCGTTTTCTGAATTCCAAAAGTCTCCCTTTAGAAAGTTCTTCCTTACTGTTAAAAAGCAACTAATTAATGTAGAAGAAATGATGGAATTAGAAAATAACCATTCAGTAACCATCATAATAATAATTGATTCAGATAAGAATCATCAATGAATGATCAAAAGAGTGGGTGAAGTTTGAAGAATAACAGGCTAACAGCCTCAAAGTATCTCCCCACAAGATAACTTCTTACTTCCAAAAGGAAAAACAGTAAGTTTACTATGGATATTTTTTTCCTTCTCAAAAACGTGGAGAAACCTGGCAGACACCATTTGAACCACGTGGTCAAAGTTAACTTCACCAGGGACAATCAATATTGTGCACTTCCTGACATGATGCGCTGAGAAGCGCACATTGTCACTTCTAGGGAATCAAGTAGAAACAAACCAACCCAAATTGAAGGACATTCTACAAAATAACAGGCCTATAATCTTCACAAATGCCAATGTCATAAAATACAAAGAAAGACTAAATACAATACATGACCTGGGATTTTCTTTTGCTATAAAGCTGCAGTCGCCAACCCCCAGGCTACAGACCAGTACCAGTCTGTGGCCTGTTAGGAACCAGGCCACACAGCAAGAGGTGAGCCAGCAGAAGCTTCATCTGTATTTACAGCTGCTCCCCATCTCTGTGTCACCGCATAAGCTCCACCTCCTGTCAGATCAGCTATAGCATCAGATAGGAACACAAACGCTACTGTAAACTGCACATGCGAGGGATCTAGGTTGTGCCCTCCTTATGAGAATCTAATGCCTGATGATCTGAGGTGGAGCTGAGGTGGTGATGCTCGTGCTGGGGAGCGGCTGCAAATACAGATTACCATTAGCAGAGAGGTTTTATTGAATGATAAATGTAATATGTTTGAATCATCCCAAAACCGTCCCTCCCCTCATCCCACCCCGGTCCATGGAAAAATTGTCTTCCATGAAACTGGTCCCTGGTGCCAAAAAGGCTGGGGACTGTTGCTATAAAGGATATTAGTGAGGGAATTGGCAAAATCTAAATAAAGCCTGTAGATCGGATAATAGTATATCACTTCCTGACATCAGAAAATGTTAATGTTAATTTCTTGGTTGACACATACATGTGTGTGTGTGTGTGTGTGTGTGTGTGTGTGTGTGTGTGTGTCCTTGTGGGGAGAGGGAGAAGGAGAGGAGAGGGAGATTAAGGGAGAGAGAAAAGAGGAAAATGTGGTAAAATATTAACATTTGGAGAATCTAGATAAAGGGTATTTGAGAATTCTTTGAACTGTTCTTATGACTCTAACCCTGAAATTATGTCGAAATAAACAGTTAATAGGAACATTTTTTAATTCCTTTCCTCACTACAAACATTTATGTGAGAAGGAAAAAAAAAACTTCCTTTAGAGATCAAGAGCCAAAGCTCTGAGGATTGAGCAGAGTTTTTAACAAGAGCCCTGAAAGGGGAAAATTGCAGGATGTGATTTAAGTTGTTTCCTGCCACCTAGGGAAGAAATTGAAGTCCATCCCAGATAAGGGACGAGGACCTAGAAGAGCATCAGAAGGGATGAGTTTAGAGTAGATGCAAGTGACACAGTGTGAGGCTGCTTCCTGGCACACATCCCCTGGAGGTGTAATCCTGGAGTCTGGAATCCTTAAGAGGGTGCAGAAGCTCAGAGCAGAGTGGGCTCTGTCCCACTGCACACCTGAAACTCTTGGGAAGACTCCACACACAGGCACACGGTGCTCCCCAACCACCCACGACACCTTCGGAGCTGTAATGGCAATGCAGCATGTTGATAGGGAGACAGGGCATGGGGTGTTCATAGATACACACACACACACACACACACACACACACACACACATACACTCACATAATTCCCTGTGGCTGGCCTGTGGCATGGAGGAGACCAGAAGTTCTCACATGCCCCCGTGGAGAAGCCCAGGGTTGTGATGAAGGGTGGCATAGAGTGCAAGGCTCACATCAAATATACAGAGATAGAGAATAAAACAGTGGTTATCTGGGGTGGGGTAGGAGGGAGGAAATGTGGAGATGTAGGTCAATGGATACAGATATTTACAGATATGTAAATCAACAAGTCTAAAGATCTAGTGCACAACACAAGGACTATAGTTAATAATGGTTTATTGTACTAGGATTTTTGCTAAATGAGTAGATTATGGCTGCTCTTGCCATGGGGAAATGGGGGCTGGATAACTATGTGAGATGATGGACACGTTCATTTATTCCACTATAGTAACCATTTTACTATACATATATATCTCATAACATGTTGTATACCTTTAATATACATAATAAATTTATTTTTAAAAATATCAAAACCATGACTACAATATTATGAAACTTTGTATTAATTAGCTTTCAAAATATAGGGCTTATAAAAATTCTGGAAAACAAAGGAAAGGCACCATCATGTTCCAAATAACCACTAGATAAATGACGAAATAAAAATATAATAACAACCTGTGGAGAATAATGAAAATGATGATACCACATACAAAAGAATGTCTTATAGGGATAAAGCCGTATTTGGAAACAAATTCATAGCAATGATGTCTTAATCATATTTTAATGGAAAATAAAATGATCTTAACTAATTAACCTGAAGAAGCTAGAGAAAACAATTATAAAGCAAATTCAAGATAACGGTTAAAATTAGCAAAGAAATTCAAAAGTGGTCCTTGAAAGCATAAAAAGAAAAATCTGCAAGTATAATTTTAAAAAAAGAAAACATTAAAGCTATAGTGATCAAGACAGCATGGTATTGGTAAAAAAAAAAAAAAAAAAAAAGTGTGGTATTGATAAAAGAATAAACAAATAGATCACTAGAACAGAGTAGAGAGTCCAGAAATAGACTCACAAAAATATAGATAGTGCTCAGGAACAGCAAAACAAAACCCACAATGACAAAGGATGTCAAAGGAACAGAAGAGTCAACTGAAAGAGCTCCCAATGGCCAAAGCTGGAAAAATTTGAGCAATGAAATAAAGTAGTATTAGACTATAACCCAAGTATAAAATAAATATCCACAAATATATACTGATACAAATAAATGCTTGGATAAACAAATGGGTAAAATAAATAAATCTCCTATGCAGAGTAATTCAAAATAATTAATGTAAATATTCTGCCCTCAAGTAGGTAAAGTGTAACTCCCCACTTCCTAAGTGGGGGCCGTACATAGTAATTTCCTTCCAAAAAGTATAGTATGGAAGAGAGAGGAAAATAGAATAAATAACTTTACAGTGGAAAAATATGACAAACATCTCCTCAGCCAGGTGATCAAAGTTAACATTAACAGCAATGTTATATTAATGGTATGACGTAAGGTAATGAAAATGATACTTTAAGTCTGTGGTTTTCCTCCCAAAAAACACAAAATCTCAGTCTAATCATGAGAAAAGCACAAGATAAATTCCAACTGCTGGACATGCTGCAAAATACCTGCCCAGTCCTCTTCAAAAATGTCAAGGTCATCAAAAACAAGAAAAGTCTGAAAAAGTGTCATAGCCAAGAGTAGACTAAGGACACACGGGCACTAAATATAATCTGAAATCTTGGATGGGATACTGGAACAGAAAAACATTATTAAGTAAAGACTAGGGAAATCCAAATAAAGCTGTGCTTTAGTTCATGATAATGTATCAATATTGGTTCACTAATTGTATTAATTTGTATTAATTTGTATTAATTAGCTTTCAAAATATAGGGCTTATAAAAATTCTGGAAAACAAAGGAAAGGCACCATCATGTTCCAAATAACCACTAGATAAATGACGAAATAAAAATATAATAACAACCTGTGGAGAATAATGAAAATGATGATACCACATACAAAAGAATGTCTTATAGGGATAAAGCCATACTAATGTAAAATGTTCAAAAATAAGGGATACTGGGTGTGAATAGCCTGAGAGACAAATACTAAAGACTGAGATCAAACCACCAATAATGGTAGAGGTCAGATACAGAGAAGGTAGAACAAATACTCATTTGAGGAATTGTTACTCAGGGAGGAAATCTCTGTACCAACTTTGTAACTTTTCTGTAAATGTAAAACTGTGCTCAAAAAGTTTAAAAAAAAACTTCCAGATTAAAAAGAGTAAGGGAAAACATGAAAAAAATTACAAATAGAAAGGGGATGTATAGACAGTAAGAAAAAAGAATTATTATTTAAAAATACTATGAGATTTTATGTTAATAAATTTTTAAATCTTGGTGAAATGGATACTTCAAAATCTCAGTAACATGAATGCATTTCCAAAATTGACTCCAGAAAACTAGTAACCTGAAATAGAATAGTAAATATGAAAGACACTGAGAAAAGACTGAGAGAATTGCCTCCAAGAAATTATTTGAACCAGATGGCTTCTCCAGCGAAATCTTTCAAATTTTTAGGGAACAGATAATCCCCATGTTATACAAACTGTTTCAAATCATAGAAATAAATGAGCAGCCACCCCCATTCATTTTATAAAGTTAACATAGTCTAACAAAGCAGACACACATACATACACTCTTCACCCCCCAACTCTACTCCCAACACTGTGACACACATCTGCACACACAACCAATCTCACTTATAAATATAAATGCAAAAATTCTGAGTAAATTCAGCCATTCAAACTTGGTACTAAATTAAAAGAATAATCCTCCATAACCAAGAAGGGTTGACCAAGGAACAAAAGACTGATTTAGTATTTAAATCTATTAATTTTAAAGCATTACATACATTGGTCATGAAAGAAAAATGTATGATAATTTAAATAGATATTAAAATGCATTCAATAAGTTTCACTACTAAGTTCTTATAGTTCTCAGAATAGGTATAGTTATTTAAAAGGACACAAAAATGATTATTTCCTGGTATATATTCAGAAACTAGCAAGACCCAAGGCAAACAACTAAAGATGATGATAATTAATAATTTAGTTAAATGTCCAAATAGGAAACAAATTCAAAATGTGTAAAAAGTCACTATCTTTTCTCTATATCATTAATAATTCATTAAAAAATATGATAGGGTAAACACCAATCAGGGTAATAACGAGATATAGAAGACCTATGAATAGCTAATAAATGTATGAAACCTGCAAAAATTCCCTGATATATGAAAGATAGTATATGAGATACATACCATGTTCCTATTGATGTTGTCTAGTTACCATAAGAAAACTAATAATAGCTCAATTTATTGAGCACTTACTATGCTCTTTAGAAGAAGCCAAATGCTATGTTGTGAGGACAGGCAGGCAACCTATGGAGGGGTTCATGGATTCATGTACTAAGAAACTAAGATCTCCAGGCAACAGCCAGCAAGAAACTAAGGTCTGCCAACAACCAACCATGTGAGTGAGCTTGGAAATCAATTCTCCAGCTCTAGCAGAACCTTCAAATGATTGTAGCCATGGCCAACAGTGTGACATGAGGGATCCTGTCATATCAGAACTGTCCAACTAAGCTATTCCCAGATTCCTGGCTCACAGAAACAGTGAGATCATAAATGTTTACTGTTTTAAGATGCCTTGTTATAGGGGCAATTTGTTACACAGCAATATATAACTAATACAATGATCACGGAGGAAAATAATGATGATGACAAGACTGAAAGCCGTTTGAATAGCCTGAGAGATAACTACTAAAGGCTGAGATCAAACCACCAATAATGGTAGAGGTCAGATACAGAAAAGGTAGAACAAAGACTCATTGGAGGAATTATTATTCAGGGAGGAAATGTAAAATAATGATCAGGGAGGAACTAAGCCCAGTTCTTGAGTTTCTTGTTTAGAAGACGGGGTGGGTGATGAAATCATTAACCAAAACAGAGAAAACATACAAAAGGAGGAGTAGAGGGGAAGAAGGAAGGAAAATAGAAGAGAACCAGGAGGGAATAATGAACACAGGAAAAATTTTCCTATGCTATGAAAGGTCAACTGTGTCAAATTCTACAGAGATGTCAAGTGCAATAAAAATGGGAAGTATGCCATTACATCCAAAATTTAGGAGGACCACTGATGAAGTACTTTCTGTAGCGTGATAGGAGAAAATACAGATATTAAAGAGTTGAGAAGTAAGTGGAATTTGACCAAGTAGCACCAGTAGGTATAAGCTATTCTTTCAAGAAGTCTGACCTTTAAGGAGAGCAGGGAAATTGAGTAGTACGTGCCTGGGAATAAGGTGAAAAACTGAGGGAAAAGGTTTATTTGTATGTTTGGTTGGTTCGATGGCTCTTTGATTGTGTTTTAGAACTAGAAGATTTAAACACAGTAAGTTGAACGGAAGAAGCCAGAGAGAAGGAGCCAGAAAGATTGAAGCTCTAGATAAAAAACAGAAAGATTAATGCCAGGAGCATGGTGAAAGGGATGGGTTGTTATTGATTTTGGCCTTGGAGAGTAAGAATCTTCCCTCAAACTGAGGTTAGAGAGAAAGGTCAGAGGATGGATAAGCACAGTCAGGGGGAAGTTTAGAAACAGAAGGAAAGAATGTGAAAGGGATTCTCACCCTGTAGATCCATTTTCTCTGGAAAGTAAGGCCAGCTGCCAGAGTAAAAATCTTGCAAAAGAAGATGGGAGGTTAAGCACATAGTAACGGTTTGGAATAGTCATTTTGGAGAACGCAAAAGAGATTACTAAGCAATGCTGAGACCCCAACAGAAGTTAAAAAATAAAAATCCTTGGCTGTGCCAGTCACACAGCTATGTGATTCCCTCCCTCAGTCCTCTGAAAATCAGAGTAGAAAGAGACTACCAGATTTTCTTCAAGTATTTAATCTGAGCATTCAAGAGCAGAAGCATCACATACCTGAATTTTTCAGAAAAAGCACCTAGAAAGAGGTATTCTCAAATTTGCGAAACCATAATTGATTAAGATGTCAATGTTTTGTGCTCACTTGCATTTATAAATTTGGAGGTGAAACACAAGAGAGAAATGCAACAAAGGCAAAAAGAATAACCTCTATCAAAAATACTGACAATAAACCACCCTATCACTAGATGTATTTGTTGCAAAGAATATTGAATTCTACCTCTATTCATTAGATAAATGCTAGAAACTAAGGGAAAACTCCTGGTGGTATAAAGAGTTTTGATTTTCACAACATTTCTCTAGAAAAATCTAGAGGGGTTCCCTCAATAATTGGATGAAACAGACTTAAAATATTTTGGAGATCTCTAGCAAGTGCAATATTATTTACTTCAAAATCTCATTATTTAATCTTGAGTTTATTATGTCTTGATTATAAAGTTAAAATCTGATATAAATCAATTTACTATAGTTTCCATCTTTCTCATAGAGTGAAGGCCTCATTTGTTTTTAGTACCTATAAATAAAACTAAATGCACAACCCAACAATTATCTTTTCATGTTTACTGTTAGTTATTTGTGATGTTAGAATGAGACTGGGATGGATTTTGTGTTTTGGGGGCTGGAAAACAAGTTAGAAATTGCCACTCAGTAGCCAGCGCAAAGTCCTTAAAGTTAACTCTTAAATAAGAGGATAAGGAAAACGGACTAGGGAAGACAAAATATTCACCCTAAGAATTGATCCCTTTGTTTAAAGGGAAAAAATGAAAAGAAAGGTTGAAAGCAGGTTTTGGTATGTTTGTGGGTGTATGTGTAAAGTTCAAGTTGAAATAGGTCTAGCTATAAGCACTTTAAAGAGGCTTTTTAGAGAGAGAGGGGCCAAGCAACATGGCCTAATAGAACCGTCCAAGGATTGTCCCTCCACACAAACACCAAACACAACTACCCACACAAGCAAGCACCTTCAGAAGAAACAAAAATCAGGTGAGTGATCATACTATTCATACATGGTTTTAACATTGTATCACGGAAAGAGGCATGGAAGAGGGCAGAAAAGACAATCTTGCATTACCTATGCCCCCCATCCCCTACCCTCTGGCAGTGCCGTGCCAGCACACTGAGTGAAAAAAGAATCTGTCTGCCCGGGGGAGAAAGAGTGAAGTGATTATGGGACTTTATATTGAAACCCAGGGCTGTCCTGGCACAGGGGAACACAGCACAGAGCAGAATTCTGCCCATACCCATGGAGGGAGCATTTTGACCAGCCCAGCCAGAGGGAAATCCCCCATCTCCAAACCTGAGTTCTAGCTAGCCCCATTACCAGCTTACAAAAGGTGGCCTGGGGCCCAGACTAAATTCGTAAGGCAGTTGGGCCACAAAGGCTACAGTCCTTGAGCAATTCCAGCAGCTCAGAGCCAGCAGACTTGGGGTGCACATGACCTGGTGAGACACCAGCTGCAACAGCCAAGCCAGTGCCTATGTCACCCCTTCCCCAACTCCAGGCAGTGCAGCTCAGGGAGAGTCATCTTCCACTTGGGAGAAGGAAAGGGTAGAAGTCAGAGGACTTTGTTTTGCAACTTGGGTACCAGCTCAGCCACAGTAAAATAAAGTACCAAGCAGACTCCTAAAGCACCTGAGCCCAGGCCTTTAGTTCCCGGACAGCATTTCTGGACCTACCCCAGGCCTGAAGGCAAGGACCCAGCCCTAGCAGGATTCACCACCTGCTGACTAAAGAGCCTTTGGGCTTTGAATAAACATCAGAGGAAGCCAGGCAACAGTCACCATGGGCTTTGGGTAAGACAGGGCTGGCTTCAGGTATGACCTGGTGCTGGTAGCCATGAGGGATGGAGTGTCCACCTCACTCCTCCCCCAGCTCCAGCAGCCCAACACAGAGAGTGAGGGAAGAGAGTGAGAGACTTTGCCTGGTAATCCAGGGAATCCTCCCATATCTTACCCAAGTCCACCAAGGCGGTACCACCAGGAATCTGCAAGAGTCACAGCATTACTGGGCTTGGATCACCCCCATTGCTGATATGGCTGCATAGACCAAAACTTACATCACAATACTCAATTCCCTTTGAATATCTAGAAAGGCTTCTCAAGAAGGACAGGTTCGAATAAGCCTAGACTGCGAATATTACAAAAAATACCAATTCTTCAATGCCCAGAAATCGATGAACATCCACAAGCATCAAGAGCACCCAGAAAGACATGACCTCACCAAACAAACTAAATAAGGTATCAGTGACCATTCCTGGAATTATGGAGATATGTAACCTTTCAGACAAAGAATTAGAAATAGCTGTCCTGAAGAAGCCCAATGAATTTCAAGAAAACACAGAGAAGGAATTCAGAAGCCCATCAGAGAAATTTACAAAGAGATTGAAATAAGAAAACCAAGAAGAAATTCTAGAGCTTAAGAATTCACTTGACAAACTGAGAAATGCATCAGAGTCCCTCAACAGCAGAACTGATCAAGCAGAAGAGAGAATTAGTGAGCTTGAAGACAGGCTATTTGAAAAGACACAGCAGAGAAAAAAGAAAATAAAAAAGAATGAAGCATGCCTACAAGATCAAGAAAATAGCCTTAAAAGGGCAAATCTATGAGTTATTGGCCTTAAAGAGGAGGTAGAGAGAGAGATTGGGGTAGAAAGTTATTCAAGGAAATAGTAACAGAGAACTTTCCAAACCTAGAGAAAGATATCAATATTCAGGTACAAGAAGGTCATAGAACACCAAGCAGATTTAACCCAAACAGGACTACCTCAAGGCATTTCATAATTAAGCTCACAGAGGTCACAGATAAAGAAAAGGTCCTAAGGGAAGGGGGAAAAAAAAACATATAAAGGAGCTCCGATACATCTGACAGCAGACTTCTCAGTGGAAACCTTACAGGCCTGGGGAGAGTGGCATGACATATTCAAAGTGCTGACGGAAAAAAGCCCCAACCCTAGAATTTAATATCCTGCAAAAATATCCTTCAAACATGAGGGAAAAATATTTTCCCAGATAAACAAAAGCTAAGGGATTTCATCAACACCAGACCTGTCCTACAAGAAATGTTCAAAAGAGTTCTTCAATCTGCAAGAAAAGGACATTAATGAACAATAAGAAACCCTCTGAAGGTATACAACTCACTGGTAACAGTAAGTATACAAATACAGAATACTCTATTAAGTACGAGGACTAAAAGACAAACCTATCAAAAATAACTATAACAACTTTTTGAGAGATAGTGTAAAAAGTATCGATAGAAACAACAAAAAGTTAAAAAGTGGGGAGAGGGATGGAGTTAAAGGTAGAATTTCTGTTAGATTTCTCTTCACTTGTTTATTGTTTGTAAGCAGAGTTTTCACATGTTTGAAATAATTGGCTATAAAATGTTTTTTGCAAGGCTCATGGTAACCTCAAATCAAAAAATCTACAACAGATACAAACAAAGGAAAAGCAAGAAATTAAAACACACTACCAGAGAAAATCACTTTTAACACAGGAAGACAGAAAGGAAGTCAGAAAGAAAGAGAGGACCATAAAACAACCAGAAATCAAATAACAACATGGCAATAATAAGTCCTACTTAGCAATAACAACATTGAATGTGAATGGACTAAACTCTCCAATCAAAAGACAGAGTGGCTGAATGCATTAAAAAATAAGAGCCAACTCTATGTTTCTTATAAGAAACACACTTCACCTATAAAGACACACATAGACTGAAAATAAAGGGATGGAAAAAGATATTCCATGCAAATGGAAACCAAAAAAGAGCAGTAGTAGCTATACTTCTATCAGATAAAATAGATTCAAGGCAAAAACTGTAAAAAGAGACAAAGAAGACCATTAGATAATGGTAAAGGGGTCAATTCAGAAAAATGATATAACAATTCAAAAGATATATGCACCCAACACTGGAACACCCAGGTATATCAAGCAAATATTATCAGAGCTAAAGATAGAGATAGACCTCAATACAACAATTGCTGGAGATTTCAACACTCCACTTTCAGCATTAGACGTATCATCCAGACAGAAAATCAACAAAGAAACACTGGACTTAATCTGCACTATACACCAAATGGACCTAATAGGTATTTACAGAACTTTTCATCCAAAAGCTGCAGAGTACATGTTCTTCTCCTCAGGTCATGGATCATTCTGAAGGATAGATCATATGTTAGGCCACAAAATAAGTCTTAAAAAATCAAAACAATTGAAATCATACCAAGTATTTTCTCTGACCACAATGGAATAAAACTAGAAATCAATAACAAGAGGAACGCTGGAAACTATACAAACACATGGAAATGAAACAATATGCTCCTGAATGACCAGTGGGTCAATGAAGAGATTAAGAAGGAAATTTAAAAATTTCTCAAAACAAATGAAAATGAAAAGACAGCATATCAAAACCTATGGGATACAGAAAAAACAGTAATAAGAAGAAAATTTATAGCAATTAAGTGCCTCCATCAAAAAAAAAGCTTCAAATAAACAACTTAAGGATGCATCTCAAAGAACTAGAGAAACAAGAGCAAAATTAGTAGAAGAAAAGGAATAATAAAGATCAGAGCAGAAATAAATGAAATTGAAAACAAAGAAACAACACAAAAGATCAACAAAACAAAAAGTTGGTTTTTTGAAAAGATAAACAAAATTGACACATCTTTTACCAAACTAAAAAAAAAAGAGAGAAGAACCAATAAATAAAATCAGAGATGAAAAACAAGACATTGCAACTGATATTGCAGAAATCCAAAGGAACAATAGAGACTACTATAAGCAACTACACAGCAATAAATTGGAAAACTTAGAAGAAATTATAAATTCCTAGATACAGACAACCTATCAAGCATGAACCAGGGAGAAATCTAAAGCACTAATAAAAAATCTCCCATCAAAAAAGTGGAGGACTAATAGAAAATTAGAAACACAAATAAAAAATCTCCCATCAAAAAAATCCCAGGACTTGAGGGTTTCACTGTTGAATTCTACCAAGCATTCAAAGAAGAATTAATACCAATGCTATTTAAACTACTCCAAAAAATCAAGGAGGGAATACTCCCAAACTCACCCTGATACCAAAACCAGACAAAGACACAACAAAAACAGAAAACCATAGGCCAACATCTCTGATGAACACAGATGCAAAATTTCTCAACAAAATGCTAGCAAACAGAATTCAACAACACATTAAAAAGATTATTCATCCTAGGGATGCAAAGATGGTTCAACACATGCAAATCAATCAATGTAATACATCATATCAACAAAACAAAGGATAAAAACCATATGATCACTTCAATCAATACCAAAAAAGCATTCAATAAAATTCAACACCCCTTTATGATAAAAACCTCAAAAAACTGAGTATAGAAGGAACTTAAATCAACATGATAAAAGCCATATATGACAGACCCATAGCTAGCATCACACTGAATGCAGAAAAACTGAAAAACTTTCCTCTAAGATCTGGAACAAGGATGCTCACTTTCACCACTGTTATTCAACATAATACTGGAAGTTATAACTAGAACAATCAGACAAGAAAAGAAATTAACGGCATCCAAATTGGAAAGGAAGAGGTCAAATTATCCTTGCTTGCAGATGACATGATCTTATATCTACAGAAACCTAAAGATTCCACCAAAAAAACTATTGGAAGTGATAACCTCAGTAAAGTTGCAAGATACAAAATCAATATACAAAAATCAGTAGCATTTCTATATGCCAACAGTAAACAATCTGAAAAAGAAACCAAGAAAGTAATCCTATTTACAATAACTACAAATAAAATTAAATACCTAGGAATATACTTAACCAAAGAAGTGAAAGATCTCTGTAAGGAAACCTATAAAACATTGATGAAAGAAATTGAAGAGGACACAAAAAAATAGAAAGATAGTCCATGCTCAAGGATTGAAAGAATTAACATTGTTAAAATGTCCATACTACCCAAAGCAATCTACAGATTCAATGCAATCCCCAAGAAAATACCAAGGACATTCTTCACAGAAATATAAAAAATAATCCTGAAATTTATACAGAACCACAAAGACCCATAATAATTTTTTTTTAAGTAGATTAGGGGTCAAGTGTGTGGCTGATGCCTGTAATCACAGCACTTTGGGAGCCTGAGGTAGGAGGATTGCTTGACGCTACGAGTTCGAGGCCAGCCTGGGCAACATAGGGAGACCCTCATCTCTACAAAAAACTTTTAAAAACTCAGCCCAGCATGGTGGTGCGCTCTTGTAGTCCCAGCTGCTCAGGAGTTCGAGGCGGGAAGATCTCTTGAGCCCAGAAGTTTGAGGTTGCAGTGAGCTAGGATCACACAACTGCACTCCAGCCTGGGTGACAGAGTGAGACCCTGTCTCGAAAAGAAAAGAAGAAAAGGAAGGAAGGGGAGGGGAGGGGGGAGAAAGAAAAAGAAAAAGAAAAAGAAAAAGAAAAGAAAAGAAAAGAAAAAAGAAAAGAAAGAAATTTAGTGTGTTTCCAGGTGCTGGGGGACAGGGTTTCTGTATGGGATGATGAAAAAGTTCTGGAACTAGACGTAAGTGATTTTTGCATAACATTGTGAATCTACTAAATGCCACTGAACTGTATACATTAAAGTGGTTAAGTAGCAAATTTTTTTTTAAAAAAAAAAGGCCTTTTAAAGTATGTATTGTAACTACATGCTGCCACCTACTGGACAATTTATAAGGGCCTTGTGCTTTCCTGGTAAAAAATTATAGAGGGAACCATAGCAAGAGATTCCCATTTTCCTAATAACACTTACAGAAACATTGTACTTAAAAATTCATAAGAATATGTAAGTTTGATCAAAATAATTTTTTAATTTTTTATATTTTTAATTAAGATGAATAAGCTGAGGATCAATGAGTAATAGGAAGAAATTCATCTCAGAGGGGAACAGATATAAGAGGTTTCACAATGCCTTACGATATGTGGCTATGCCAGAATAGTAGGAATATGAGACTTCCAAAAATCAGTGCTTTGTGGTCAAACTGAATTCTTGCATTTCTACTCATTTCTTTTACACTTACAATGAAAATACTCTGCTAATAATACCAGTTTTAAGCTGATGATTCCAAAAGTTTCCTCTTTTAGAATAAGGTAATAATTATATAGTATAAAATATAAAAAGTAAAAAAAGTTGTTAGGCTAATAATGTATCCTAAAGTAAATACTCCTTTTTTGTTTCTTAAGATTTTAAAAAAACAGATATGTGTGGCAATAAATGACAGGTAAATACATGCCTATGAAGTAAAGGGCAGCAGAAAATTTCATTAAGGAGTTAAGGAGTTAGAGTCATCAAAAAGTCACCAAAAAAGACTCTAATTAAATCTGAAGAAGACAGGAATACAATACTGTTATCTCTTCATTTTGCTGAACTGCTTAGGTGTGAACTAATCAAGACAGCCAGCAGCAAGAGTGAAGGGCAACAGACATTTGACTGGCATAACAGCATCTTTTATTCCCATTGCCTTTCACATTGGCCCTGCTTTTGCATTTTATCTGCTTTGCACACACTGCCAATACATAATAATTAAGAATTTGAAATCTAAAAATTGAAACTTTAACAGCGTGATAATGCTTAAAGCAATGATTCTGTGCATAGCTTTCAAGTTCCTTGCAGCTCCAGCTTTCGGTTCATTAAGTCCACTTAATTTCCACGTTAGAACATTAGCACTGTCTACGGCCATACCACCCTGAATGCACCCGATCTCATCTGATCTCGGAAGCTAAGCAGGGTCGGGCCTGGTAGATACTTTGACAGAACATTAGTACTAATATGACATTACCGTAAGTGTTCACAGTGCTTATCTCCTTATCTCAAGATTCTTAACTTAATCATATCTGCAAAGACCCTTTTTCCAAATAAGGTAACATTCACAGCTTCTAGGGATTTGACATGGATATCTTTTGGAGGGCCATTATTTCAGTCTACCACAGAAGGTAATAATTGCAAAAATTGCCTAAGGATGTCACTGTACCATTATGTATAATTGAAAAAATTGAAAAACTAAGGAAATAATCTAAATGTTCAACAGCAGGGTATTAGTTAAACAAATGACAGTACATCCCCTAATGAATTAATATACAGTCATTAAAAATAATGCTGATGCAAATTGTTCCAGTTATCTACTGCTGCATTAAAAATTAACCCAAAATTTAGTGCCATACAATAATAATTATTGCAGGTAAGATCTACTGATTGATGCTAAAATTAATAGGTAAAAACTTGAGGAGAAACAGGATATTTGCATAGTCTTAAAGTATCTCCTCCAAGATATTTATTAATTGCAAGAGGAAAAATATCACGTTTACAGTGGAAAAAGGAAGCAGACACTACCTTAACTAAGTGATCAAGATTAACATCACTAGTAATATACATCAACCTTATTTACCCTGAGCATGATTGACTGAGAAGGGTGCATAACTTCCGGGACATGCTTGCCAAAAATGCATAACTTTCTTCTAATCATGAGAAAACCTCACACATACCAAAATTGAAGGATATTTTACAAAATTACTGACCAGTACCTTCCAAAAGGATTAAGATCATGAAAGACAAGGAAAGACTGAGGCACCATCACAGACTGGAGAAGACTAAGGAGATATGACAACTAAATGCAATATGGGATCCTGGATTAGATACTAGAAAATAAAAAGGATATTAGTGGAAAAACTGGTAAATTTTTAAGGAGGTTTGTAGTTTAATTAATAG
>NW_012148618.1:11001221-11001916 GCF_000956105.1 Propithecus coquereli
AAAGAGATAATAAGTGTTAGGGAGGATATGGAGAGGCTGCATCACTCTTATACATTCCTGGTCGGAATGTAAATTAGTACAGCCATTATAGAAAAATGTGCAAAGGTTCCTCAAAAATATAAAATATAATTATCATATGAGCCAGCAATCCCATTTCTGGGTATTTATCCAAAAGATTTGAAATTAGTTTGTTGAAGAGGTATCTGCACTCCCATGTTCAATGCAGCACTATTCACAATAGCCAAGTTATGGAATCAACCTAAGTGTCCATCAACAGGTGAATGAATGTACAATTATTACATATCCACAAAAATTAAAAAGATTTTTAAAAAACAACCCCTCCAAAAAAAACCCAAATGAATGGATAAAGAAAATGTAGCATATATCCACAAAGGAATACTATTCAGCCTTAAAAAGAAGGAAATTCTGTCATTTGTGACAACATGCATGGAATTAAAGAACATGATGCTAAGAGAAATAAGCCAGGCACAAATAAACAAATATCACATTTCTCACTTATATGTGGAATCTAAAACAATCAAACTTATAGAAGCAGAGAATAGAATGATGGTTACAGAGGCTGGGGAGTCAAGAGACTAGGGAGATGATGGTCAAAGGGTACAAAGTCTCAGTAAGATGGAGGAATAAGGGCTTTTGTGAGATCTATTTCACAGTTATTAACTATATTAATATAT
>NW_012148618.1:11001966-11019681 GCF_000956105.1 Propithecus coquereli
TGCTGAGAGAGTAAATTTCAAATATTCTCACTACAAAAGATGTTAAGTATTTGAAGTGATAGATATGTCAATTAGCTTGATTTAATCATTCCACATTGTATTCATAAATCGTAACATCACTTTGTACCCCATTAATATATACAATTATAAATTGTCAATTTACAATGAAATTTGAAAAAAATTTAATGGCATTAAACAATGAACCTTTTATCATGCTCATGCTTCTGTAGGTCAGGAATTTGAGGGACACAACAGGAATAATTTGTTTCTGCTCCTTCATGAACGGGGGCCTCAGCTGGCTGGGTGGCTCCATTTGGCTGAAGACGTCTGGAGTAGGTCAACTGGGGCCATATGTCCAGCCTTAGTTATTCTCTACATGGTGTTTGCTGGGACTGAAATATCCAAGGTTGCTCCTTTATTCACATCTCTGGAGCCTGCATTAAGTCTGTTGGAACACTGTATCAGTTTCCTAGGACTGCTATAACAAATTACCATAGGCTCAGTGGTTGAAAACAACATAAATTTATTTTCTCACGGTTCTGGAATTTAGATATCTAAAATCATGGTATCAGCAGAGCATTCCATCTGAAATCTTCCTTGTGTCTTCCTAGCTTCTTGTGGCTCCCAGCAATTCTTGGCAGTCCTTGGCTTGTAGCTACATCACTCTAATCTCTGCTTCTGTCTTCACATGGCCTTCTTTCCTGTGTCTCTGTGTCTCTGTGTCCTCTTCTCTTTTTATAAGGACACCAGTCATTAGGTTTAGGGCTCACCCTAAGCCAGTATGACTTCATCTTAACTAATTACATCTGCAAAGACTCTGTTTCCAAATGAAGTCACCCTCTGAGGTTCCAGGTAGAAACGAATTTGAGGGGGACACTGCTGAAATCACTATAGCCAGGAACTGGCCAGCATCATTTTCTCTCTGCATAGCCTCTCCATATGGCTTGCTTGGGCTTTCTCACAGCATGGCAGCCTCAGGGTAGACTGACCTCTTCCATAATGGCTGGCTTTCCTCTGACCAAGCCTTCTAAGAGAAGAAGAAACTGCCAGTCTTCTTAAAGGCTAGTCCTAGAAATGACATGTATCATTTCCACTGTAATATAGCAGTCAAAGTTGTCCCAGCCTAGCCAAGACAGAAAAGGCAGGGAGAAATAGAATCCACCTCTAAATGAAGAGTAGAATGAATGTGCATAGAGGGAAGGACCTGAGGGCAGACACCCTGGAAACAAACCACCACACAGATCTATTTTTTTTGCCAGCTAAAGGGGATCATGAAATACAAATTAGTGAAAAAAACGTTACAAAACACCATATATATAATTTGATCCCATTTTTATTCTTAAAATATGTATATGGATATTTGCATTAAACATGTCTCAAAAATAGAGAGTATCAATAGTGATTATCTCTGCAAGTTGAGAATTTAAGTGATGGTAATTTTTTCTTCTGTTGAACAATATTTTCTAATATAGATTATACATGTGTTACTTCTGTAACAAAATAGAAGATGCAGAAAGTAAATGATCTATGATTTAGACAGGCTAATATTTTTTGGTGTTTCAATTGGGATATACAAATGGCAAGGCAGATTTCAAGAAGGAAAATCTAGACATAGATCTATCCAGTATAAACTTAGAAATGCTCATTTTTTTTTAAAGTCCTTTGTCATAGAGAGGGCAATGTAGATCAGGCACCCATCATCTTAAGGAGAAACATTTGGTGCATTGTAAACCCAAATCTCTCACGCCCAAGGAGCTTCTGAGCTCTCAATGCTGGGTCCAGAAGAAACAAAGCTGAAGGAACATCATTTATATCAAAGCTCCATGCAGTTGCAGTGACCTGAATCGAGTTCTTGAGATTCTAAAATGGTAGATATTCACTTTGTAGAAGACAAAAGGATCCCAGTATTCTCAGAGAAATCAGAGGCCCCTGCTTAGAGCCAATCTGCCCAAGCAGAACTAGACAGCTGCCTGTATAATATAGGTCAAAGGATTTCAAAACTATCCTACCAAAAAACACCAACTGTTTCCAATCCCTAAAAATTTTCATAATTTTGTAAGTGGATTAAGAGTTGCATGACTACATAATATTTCTGTTTTAAAAGACGAAGAAAAATATTTACAAATAAATATGCATACAGACAAAGGGGAAAGGTAGAAATACATGTGCAGAATTAATTGACTGGTCTCAAAAAGTAGGGCTGTGAGAGAATAAGAAATAGGACAAATGAATAATGGATTTCTATGAAAGGGTTGCACAGGCCTGAGTGATACCTTATGAGAGGATCCTAGGCAGTTACGGGAACTGTCTACATAAAATGAGTGTCTAGAGACATCTAACAGGGACAGAAAGTAAAGGCAAAGACGTATTTTGTCTATATCCCAATTTTTCCCACCCTGTCTGCCTCACCACTGAGCTGATACAAACCCTTAAAGACATTGAAACATACCTAAGTTCAGAGTAGTTCCATATAATCCTACCTAATGTGATCAACTATTTCCCCTAAAGAAAAGTCAAATTGACAAAGAACAAGAAGGAAAAAATGGATTGGGAATTTTCTGTTAATCCAAATATTCTAAGACTCTGAGAGAAAAACAAAAAATAAATGACATCTCAATCTACTTACCAACAGTTTCTTCAGATGCAGCAGTCAGAGATAAAAATTTTTTTGTATTTTCCATCTCCTCATTACTTTGCAAAGCTTCACTAGTTTTTGCAGACTAATGAAAGAAAAATTTAAATTTAAATATGGGCAAAGGTGGCAACTATACTCATTGATGTTTTTTCTTTCAACATAGTTCCCAATCATGTACAATGCAAACAAGAAGGATCAAGCCATTTTTGTTTCCTTAATTAGGAAATGTGTAAATGTTTCTTGTTCCTGCAAAATTCTGTCAATGGGAATTACCAGATAAAGTTGTAGTATATACCTATCATTATATGATAATTACCTTGCTTAAAGTATCCTAAAGTTTCTGCTTGATATTTTTATAACCAATGAGTAATCTAAAGGTATGTCATCAAATTAAAATTTCAGACATTTCAAGACTGATACTGTATTTTATTATGCTTCCATTTATAATTCTTGTTTCAAAGGAAATAAAAACTTGCTTTGAGATTCAATAGGAAAAATTGATAGGCTAACTTTTTTTCCTAAAATTTACAGAAGTCAGTCAACTGATCAAGAAGGGCTTTATCAAAAACAATCAATCTCTTATTACAGGTTACTTATGTAAAGGTACTCCCCTTTGAGGCACAAAATTCAAATATGAGCCAATGGGTATACATCAAGTTAGTGCCAACATCTACTCAATTCAACCCCTCCATACTATAGAGAATAAGACATTCAAGGAGGCCAAGGAAAGTTAATCAAGCACAGAAATTTGTTGACACAGAAGCAAATGGAACATGGTCCCAGACCTCAAGCATTTTACAGCTTTCTGAAGAAATCTTGACCAGCACATGAAACAGTAAACTCCTAAACTTGTTTGTCCCAAAGTTTTGCTCAAATAATGCTATCCACAGGGTTAAACTTCTGTGTATTTGTCTCTGCATCTCCAAACTGGAAGGTTGATGAAGAAAAAGCAGATATACATACTTGATGAAAGTAGCCATTACATCCCTTCCTATTCCAGAGACGGAGGAGCCCCAGCCTGACACTAAGAAGAGAGGTCTACTGGGCCCATCCATGGGGGCATGAACACACCAGTGCAGCGCCCAAATCTGGAATGCTGCAGACCAAGCTAACTTCTCTGGTTCCAGAAAATTATCACCCCCACTCCCCCCTCACACATACACATATACACATCACTGCCCCTACCTCCACAAAATAAAGCCATAAAGGCAGATCACATTACCACCACCGCAGTCTATGCTTTTCTTACTCATCTTAGAGGAAATTGTTTCTTACATGTCAGTATAAGGTTAGACAATTCTTACCTTAAGTTCTTCCCATAGCTTTATTCTCATTTCTAGCCCTTGCTTCTTAATTTCTTTTTCTCTATCTTGTCTCTTCACCAATATTTTATCAAATCTGTTCATCTTCTGAATAGCATCTTGAAGCTGAGAATCTAACTCTTTTAATTTGGGTTCATCTATATTATGTTGAAAGTAAGAATGGGTTTGAAGTTTAGGAAAAATATGAAGTTTTATTTTGTTTTTACCATTTGTTCTTTCATTCAATAAATATTTATGGCTGATGGTAATAACTACTACACTGGTGTCATGTAGCTTGATTTGCAAGGCGCTTTCATGTGTATTCTGTATATATTCATCTAACAGCCCTGTGAAATAGACATCTCTACTTCACAGTTGAAATAACTGAGTCTTTTCAAATAACTAATAAATTATAGCACTGGACTCAGAAATGGGTCTCTTATGATTTTAAATCCCAAATTGTTTCTCCTTCATTCTGCTATACCTTCTACACTCATCGTGAACAAATAGGAAATAAGAAATAAGACACAGACCCCATCCTGAAGCTGCTTCAGAGTAACTGAAAGAGAAGGCATATATACAAATAGCTATAGTAAAAAGTAGTATGTAAGTGACACAAAGTGGTTCCAACATATAGAAGAGACAAACTTAAACAAGTACTCCATGTAGCTAGACATCTTTTTTTCTATGCTCCTTCTATTTGTTCTAATTTCTTGAAGTATCTATTATAAAAAGGTTCTTGAGTTATAGAATAATTGACAGCAACATATTTGAAATTAAGGACTCTTTAGAACTTTTGTCATTCAAGTTTTAACTTATGATTAATGATAATGATAACTAACATTTATAGAGTTACCTGATAGGCACAGTTTTAAGTGCTTTATTTATATATATTATATCATGTAACCATCATAACCCTGTGAGGTGGTATATTCATTGTTCTCATTTTATAAATTAGTAAACTGAGCCTAATTTGTAAGTACATGTCCAAGGTGATACACCTGTTAAATGGCAGAGTCAGGTTCCACCCAAATCTGTCCAACTCCAGAGCCAAAGCTCTTAGCCATCAGGTGATACTCCCTCTGTGAAATGTGATGAAAGTTGATCATCTGGCAATTAGCACGAATGCTCAGATATTAAGTCTCAGCCACCCAGGTTAGAGCATTAAAACTGGCATAGTTCTAATTCAGCAACTTTTGAAAATCCAAAGAGTTCATTGATATTTCCCAATAATGTACATCACTTCCTCTTGAAGGAAAAAAAGGAGATATTGTTTTGAGGAAAGAGGATATTGATCATATTAATAAGGGGGCTCCTCCAATCTTATTGCTTAGGTACTTCAAAAGTAACAGCCTCTAGTTCTATTATAATTCCCAGCTGTCAATCCTAGCATTCTCAGGCTCCATGTACATAGGTAGTCTACACATAGCAGGCATATTGAAATAACTCACGCAGTACTGAAACAATACAAACAAACACAATATAAACTAGGCCAATAGCTAATCTCAATTATAATGCCTTGTTTCCTGATAACTGTAATCCTGAGTCACCTGACCTAAATTTGAGAGCTGATCTCATCCCAAACATACTCTAAATCAGCAGTCCTCAAATGTTTTATCTGCTCACCTTTACAGTCTTCAAAATTACTGAGAACTCAAAGTAGCTTTTATTTATGTGGGTTATATCTATTGATAACTACCATATTAGAAATTAAAACTGAAAAATATTATAAATATTCACTTATTAATTCATTTTATTTTTTCTATCTTTTTTATTTCATTTTAAAATAATAATAAGCATGCTATTACTAATTAGATGTTAACATAAATATCACATTTTTATGACAAATAACTATACTCTCCAAAAAAAATACTGGTAAGAGTTGCAATGTTTAAATGTTTAATACAAATTAAAAATTTGTATTAAACATTTTAATTTCATTAAATTAATTAAAACAGCTAGATTAATAGAATTAATGGATTAAAAGAATTAATGGATTCTCATATCTGCTTCTACAGTTAATCTATTGCAATCTGCTATTTTGGTTTAAGTATATAAAGAAAGTTTGGCCTCACACAGACATGTAGTTGGAAAAAGAAGGAGAAATTTAATAGCCTATTCAGATAATCAGATATTCTTCTTTGATACTACACCAAAACTTGACCGGGGTAGTTTCTTAAAGGTCAGTTGTAATGTGAAATCTATAACCATATCAGTGAGTTTTTTGTATTTGTCCATTAAAATCCATGGATCCATATCTCACGTAAAGAAAGGATCTTTTACCCTGCATTGATCATTTAGAAAATAAGTTAAGTGAATTATGCACACCTTCAAAATATTGACACATTTTATTACACAATATTTTAAAATCACCATTTGTTAATATCACCACTGATTTTTATAAGAAAAGTCTAAGTACTGGGAAGCTATCAAGCTCACAGTGACATACACAAGTTTTCCAAAATTCTAATTTTCACTTCAAAGCTCAAATTTTATCATTAGCAGCAAGTAACAGGCTCATTTCATTTTTTAAAAAAGAAGTCTGTGAAATACCCATGTCTCAATGATAATAGTTTGTCCATCTGTTGTTCTTTCAAGTAAAAATGGTGTTCCATTAAAAAAGTGGCCAGTTCAGGCCTCAATTCAAACTATCATACGAATACTTTTCCTCAAAACAACCTTCACACTTTGGTATGTGGCAGAATTGCTTTATGTGTACTTCCCATTTTGCCCCACAGGATATTAAGGAGATGCATATTCAAAGGTCAAGAGTTAATAAAATTAGTATTTTCTACTGTTTCATCAAGGACATCCTTGAATCACACTGGCTATTTCTTTTTCCTGCCAGGGCCTGGATGCAAAGAATACAATGAATACCAGTACACTTTGGTGCCATTGTCTTGACTCATGCTAAGGTATTAGCAATTTTGCCCACCATTACTTTTTTACCGTCAGTGCAAAAGTCAATACAGTAGGCAAAAGGCAAATAGCATCTCAGTGTTACTATGAAAACAGTTTTTACCTCAGAGAGCCCCCGAAAGGGTCTTGGAGACAACCACCACCCCCAGGGCTCTGCAGACCACATTTTGAGAACCAGTGTTTTAATTCAATCTGACCAGAATTATAATAATGTAATACTATGGAAAAAAGTAGTCTTTCAAAATCCAAATGTTATTATGATTGAGTGGGATTATCCCCAAAAAGGCATTTACAAATTACAGGACACATTTTATTGTACAATTTTAGTCATCAAAAAAAATCAATAAATCATGCCACAAAAAAGCAGAAATACTTCCTACTTAATGTATTAATAAAATGACCATAACAATTACATAAAATAGCATATTTTATTATATTTCTAAGTATATTTAAGGGCTCTTAATATTCTTATAAATAAAAAGTGATTGCTTGCTCACAAAAAGTATATCTCCCTTTTTTTAGTTTATTATTTCTACTTAGCTGATAAAAACACATCTAATTCTAATACTTTAATATATCATCTGTAATTATCATTAGCCAATCACCTAGTGATTATCCTACCTGAACACTCAGGGATTATCTGATGTTGAACCAAATCCAGATCTTCATCTGACCCCTCTTTGGCCAATTTTATTTTCTCAGAGTGATTTTCCCCTTTATCGTCGTTACTATTTCTTCTTTCCTCTGTATTACTGCAGTCTGAGTGGTCCTTTTTATCACAGTTCAACTTGCTTGCAGTATCAACCTAAAAATAATTTCCCAAAAAACAGTTTCTAAAAAATAATTTATTTTTTAAAACTTTATATTTCTAGAATATTTTAACACTCATAGAAGCATATGTGAGAACATACGTAAAAACATACACTAGCATTAAGTATTCTAGAAATATAACACTTATTAATTAAATGTAATTTAACTACACAATTAAATTTAATATTTATACCATTCTCTAACAACAATGGAAAAGGGTCTAAATCAGACCTGAAGAGAACTGCTATCTGCCAGGCTCTGGGGATGAGGCATGATGGACCCTGCTCCTTGAGCTTATACTCAGATGGAAAGTCAGAGATCTAGAGTTGAGCTGTCCAATACCAAAGCCACTTGCCACATGTTGCTATGAATGCTTGAAGAGTGGCTAGTCTGCACAGGCAGAGGAATGAAAAAGGACCCCTATCTCTCACCATATACAAAAATTAATTCAAGATGGATTAAAGACTTAAATGTAAGGCATGAAACCACAAAAATTCTAGAAGAAAACACAAGAAAAACTCTTCTAGACGGTCCTCAACAAAGAATTTATGACTAAGACCCCAAAGGCAAATACGGCAACAACAAAACTAAATAAATGAGATTTAATTAAACTAGAAACCTTCTGCACAGCAAAGGAAATAATCAACAAAGTAAATAGGCAATGGGAGAAAACAGTTGCATACTATGCATCTGACAAAGAACTATTATCCAGAACCTACAAAAAACTCCAACAAATCAGCAAGAAAAAAAACAACCCCATTAAAAAGAGGGCAAAAGACACAAACAGAATTTTTCAAAAAAAGATAGACAAATGGCCAAAAAACATGAAAAAATGTTCAACATCACTAATCATCAAGGAAATTCAAATTAAAACCACAATGAAATACCACTTTACCTCTGTCAGAATGGCCATTGCTAAAAAGTCAAAAAACAATAGATGCTGGCATGGATGCAGAGAAAAAGGAACGCTTATATACTGATGGTGGGACTGCAAACTAGTACAACCCCTATGGAAAACAATATGGAAATTCCTCAAAGAGATAAAAGTAGACCTACTATTCGATCCAGCAATCCCACTACTGGGTATCACCTAAAGAAAACGAAATCATTTTATCAAAAATACACCTGCACAATTCATAATTGTTTATTGCAGCACAATTCACAATTGCAATGATAGAGAATCAACCTAAGTGCCCATCAATTCATGAGTGGATAAAGAAAATGTGGTATATGGAGTACCATGGAGTACAACTCAGTCATAAAAAGAATGAAATGATGTCCTTCACAACAACTTGGATGGAAATGGAGACCATTATCCTAAGCGAAGTATCTCAGGAATCGAAAAACAAACACCACATGTTCTCACTAATACATGGGAGCTAAACGAGTGGTACACATTGGCACAAAGAGACATAAAGGACAACGTAAAATAAGAAGGGGGTAGGTGGGAGTGGGGGAAGTTAAAAACTTCCCCACCAAGCACAATGACACTATCCTGGTGGCTGGCACACTGAAAGCCCTGACTTCAGCATTACATAGTATATCCATGTAACAAAAACGTTTGTACCCCCTTAATATTTTGAAATTTAAAAAAAGTAGCTAGTCTGAATTGAGATATGCTTCCTAATGAGAGTCTTCTAATCAGAATCCTGTGTTTTAGTAATTTATTTATTGTTATGTTAGTCACAGTTTTTCTACTTCATTTTGGTTTCCCTTTACATTTTAACAAAGTTCATTCTGAAAACACCAGCTTGGCACAGCTGTGTTTTCCTAAGGGAGAATAAAAAAAGACATCCATGGCTAGGCCAGGAAAAAATGGGGCTCACAGGCCTAGGGCCTCTACGCACAGTGGTCAGAGTCACAGTGGAAGCGAACACAGTCCAATGGAGAGGCAAGACCTCAAATGCAGTATGTATGATAAAAACCAGACTGAAAAGCTACACGATTCCATTTACATGACCTTCCAGAAAAGGAAAAACTAAAGGGAGAGAGAATAGATCAGTAATTGTCAGGGATTAAGGATGAGAGGAGATTGTTTGCAAAGAAGTAAAATGAGGAAATTTTTTTGAGGGATGATGGAATTGTTTTATATCTTGATTGTGATGATGGTTACATCACTTGACCTATTTGTCAAAATTCATAGAACAATACACCAAAAGGTGAATTTTACTGCCCGTAAATTTTTAAATTAAAAACTGAAAGTTAATAAGAGATAAAAAGAGACACAATGTTAATAGATGTAAAAATTTAACATCATAAAGTTAGAAATTCTCCCCAAATTAATCTATAAAATCAAAGCAATTTCAATCAAAACTCCAATAGTATTTTTCAGGATTTGAAAAATCAATCTAAAATACATGTAGATGAGCAAATAGCCAAGCATAGCTAAGATATTCCTGAAAAAAAAATATAAGATAGGAGACCTACCCTGCCAGATACCAGTGATTATTACAAAACTGTAAGAGTTAACACAGTATAGTAATGATGTAGGATTTGATGAAATAAAACAGAGACCTGAGCTAGAAACTGTTCTCCGAAGTTGCTTGCAGCTAGGGTTCTAGAGGTTAGTATGATCCAATTAGATGTACCTGCACAAGATTTAGAAAGCAGAGAGGAGGTAGAAGCTTCTTTCTAAATTCCTGATAGGAAGTTGGCAAAAAATATCAAAGGCGGGCATCTCTGCACGTCTAGTCACCAGCTTTGTGGTCTGAGAGTCTTGTGGCCATGCTAGAAGCAGCAGTAGCAGCTTTCTCCTCTTTTTGCAGCCATGGTGGTGCGGCCTGGGAACCAACAATCCAGGGAAGCCTCCTCCTTGGATTTCCTTTCCTGCTGGCCTTCTGTTGGTTTTGAGGAGCTGAATTCTTGTACTCAATCCCTTTCTGCTTGAAATACCTAGAATGCTATTTCCTGCACTAAATCATGATAGACAAAACTTAAGAGTTCCCTAATGCTGAGTCCAGTCCATCAATCAAAAGAGTATATGAGTATGGATTCATTAACTTGCAAAGAAATTTTTCACTATAAGGTTCAAAATTTTTGTTTCCTACAACCTTGAAAGTAATAAATTGTACCATATCACAGATGAGAAAATAGATTCTATTTTTAAAACATCAAGTTTACATATTTTAAGAAAAAGAGACTACTAAAGAAAAGAAGGTCATGGTCAGGTAATACACCTAACAACTATACACCTATACACTACATGGCCTTTACCAAACGATTTTTTTTATATACTGAATCTTTTTCAATAGTGGAATATTAGATGTTAGAATACAAAGCTGCCTTATAAAGAAAAAAAAAGTCAACGCACAAGCCTTAACAAAGTACAGTGTGGACAAATAAACAACACTCCAAAAAAAGAAAGAAAAGAGGCAAGGATGGAGAGGTGAAGGGAAGGAGGAAGGAATTGAGGAGGTAGCGAGATTGGGGCAGAGGAAGGAAGGAAGGAAACAGCCAGAGTACTTCATATTAAATAATGTGGAGTAAAATCCAAGAAATCTGAAAGGGTTCCCTGAACACACGCTCTAAAAAGAAAACTTTAAATGGGATGTTAACAACAACCTTGGTTTCATCAATTGCTGAAATTTGGGAAGAAGGAGTTTAAATCATTTCTAAGCAACAAATTACCTTGAAAGACCCTGGTTCTGGTGAGAGCACTTCCAAAGAAGCATTTGAACTACTGCTCCCAGGACGTGTTCTTGAATTTGAGGCTGGTTTTGAAATTCCATCTAGGTTTCCCTTTATAATATCCATTGACATCCTGAAACAAACAAAAAATTAAAAAGTGACTTGGATATTTAAATGTTTCATTAGTTAGTGTTAATATCCGATTACTGGTCAGGCGCGGTGGCTCACGCCTGTAATCCTAGCTCTCTGGGAGGCCGAGGCGGGCGGATTGTTTGAGCTCAGGAGTTCGAAACCAGCCTGAGCAACAGCGAGAACCCGCCTCTACTAAAAATAGAAAGAAATTAATTGGACAACTAAAAATATATTGGAAAAAAAAAAAAAAAACTAGCCGGGCATGGTGGTGCATACCTGTAGTCCCAACTACTCGGGAGGCTGAGGCAGGAGGATTGCTTGAGTCCAGGAGTTTGAGGTTGCTGTGAGCTAGGCTGACGCCACGGCACTCACTCTAGCCCGGGCAACACAGTGAGACTCTGTCTCAAAAAAAAAAAAAAATATCCGATTACTCAGAGCCTTTGTTTTCAGCAATGTTACTACCAAAGTCACACTTAAGGGTTCTCCAATTTCATCAAAAGACATCTTGTATAGATGTTAAATCTTTTGCCACAGTAGGCACAAAACATACTGCCCAGGATGTTAGATACTGAACGTGGCTAAAAGAGAATGCAGAAGTGAATGTCATCTCGGTGGCTTTCTCTGCCTCCAGAAGAAAACATTTACTGTGTCCTTGGTCTTTCCTGAGGGAACACTTATGGGGCACCTCTGTCTCTCAACCAAAATGGACCTCATCTTAATGATTTTCTAAGGCCTCCCTGCTACCTTCTTCTGGTTTTCCCTTCCTTATTCTAGCCTTTCCCACTCTAGCTCAGCCTTAATTCTGGGCTTCCCTCCCAGCTCTGATTTCTCCTTTCCTTCTGATTGCCACATTTTCTTTAAGTACCTATCTCCAAGGCACTGCTCTCATTTTATCAACACTCCCCTTCTAATTCTACTTCTGCCCTTTGAGGCAAGACAACAAAACCTACTTCCTTTATTAGAGGACAGACTTTCATCACCTGCCTACACGTTGCCAATCTCTTTTAACTATTTTTCATGTGACAACATCCACAGGCCTCTGACCATCCTGACTATTCTATTCCCAGTGCTGTTTCCTGAAGCAAGAAATATCAGGCGGGTGGCTTACACTATAGGGAGGACATAGGCAATGCAGGCACACTGATCCTTCCAAACCATACCCTTGATCAGGACCATTCCAATTCGTCCAGCGATATTGGGTTAACATGCATGCTTAGTAAAATGGAAGAAATAGGGATAATTCCAGTTTTTGCTCTCTCAATACTTAGCTTTACATGTGAATAGATGCCTTCCAACAAATCCTTTCCTAAATCCTATCAATTATGTATTAAACCATTTCTCTTATAACAAAATGAAGAAAGACAATTGCCTCTACTACAACAATGTCCTTTTCTTACCCTACAAAATGACTCATCTTTCTTTCCTTTTTTGAAGAGCAGAAGCAGAATCCAGAGAAGCTTTGGGGATAGGAGGAAGCGGAAATATATTAATAAACAACCTGAGGCGCCTCCTAGGTCCATAGAAGGATAATACAACTTGGCCTCCAACCATTCAATGCACCAAAGCTGATGCTTAAGAGATCAGTTTCCCAGTAGGTCAACTCTTCCCATCTTAGCAAATGAAAAAGGCATTGATTGATCTCAACATTATTCAAACTCTGCAAAAGGGTTTGGGCTCACTTAGGAAGTGACATTATTATTGTGGGATGATGGATCACCCTGGCCCTTCACATCACAACCAAAAAGCATAAGTCACCAAAGGGCCAAATGTCTTGTAAATGCCCTAAGCAGCCTGACAAGGGAGACTTACCACAGCTCACAGACGGAGCAATGAGACGGAAGCACAGCAGCACCAGTACAATACATGTCAATAAAGAGAGGGGCACAGGGAACCATCAATGACCTGGATCATTTTTGGAGCTAAAAAGCTCCAGAAATCTTTCAATTTGCTTTAGAAATAGGTCTGTTCTATTATGTTCACTCCTGAAAATAATAAATTAAATTAAATACAGTTCCTGAGATAGATGGGGATACAATAGCAGCCTATCTTATGAACTTGGACAAATAGAAAAAAGTATGGATAAAGGGCATTGAAATAAGATCTTACAGATGTATTTCAGTGTTTGAGAAGAAATCTTAATTACCATGTGGAAATTACACAGGAAAAATAAAGCATGTACAAGAAAAGAAGCAATCAGTCAATATGTAAATAGTTATAATTACATAAGCACTGAAGGTTGATGTAACCAAATATTGTACCTCAATTATATTGAGTGTATATAAGGAGAAGTGTGCAAAAAGAAAGGGAGTAGTGTAAGAAATCTAATTTGTCATAATAGGAAATAAAAGAGAATGTCCAAAAGCTGATGAAACCAAACATTAGATAACATAATATTTAACAGTTCAAGATGGTTGGCTCTGGGGAATGAGACCAGGGAATGTTCTTTTTTTTCCTCCATTGTAAATGTTATTGTATACTTTGACATGTATATTACTTTAATAAAAGTAGAAAATAATTTTAAAATAAATAAATGTAAAATATGATATTTCCAAGGGACTAGAAGGAAACATAATTTATATAATTATAGAATTAAAAACTTATTAAGCATGACACTAAGAACATAAGCCAAAAAGAAGACTAATAGATTTGATTTCATAACATTTAATGCTCTTGAGTCTCAAACATAAAAAAGAATTTTAAGTGAAATTAAAAGGCACCAAAGAAACTGAGGAAAATATATGCAACATAGACGATATACAAAAGGTTAATAAACTTACATATTTATAGAGCTCTTACCAAGCAATAAGAAAAAAAATTCTAATAGAAAACTAACTAGGGGCATAAACAAGAATATATACATCCAAAAATAGAGAGAAAGAAAGAAATACAAACTGTCAATTTAAAAAGTCCAATTTCTCTAAAAAAGGAATATACAGAAAAGTACCTGAAAAGATGATCACACATCAAGGAAGTAAGAGTGATGAGTTCCAGATTGGTGGGTTCTTGGATGTTTTTATGCCCCTTTTTTTAACCTTTTGCTTATCTGTATTTTCTGGTTTTCTAATTTTTTTAATTCCAGAATATTATGGGGGTACAAATGCTTTGGTTACATAAATTGCTTTTGTACCATTTGAGTCAAAGTGTGCCCATCCCCTAGATAGTGTGCATTGTACCCATTAAGTGTGAATTTACCCATCCTCTCCTTCCCCCTCCCACCTGCCTGATTTCCAATGAATGTTATTTCCATATGTGCACATAAGTATTGATCAATTAGTTCCAGTTTAATGGTGAGTGCAGGTGGTGTTTGTTTTTCCATTCTTGTGATATTTCACTTATAAGAATGGTCTCCAGTTCCATCCAGGTTAATACAAGAGGTATTAGTTCATCATTTTTTATGGCTAAGTAGTACTCCATGGTATACATATCTCACATTTTATTAATCCACTCATGTATTGATGGGCACTTGGGTTGTTTCCACATCTTTACAACTGGTGAATTATGCTGCTGTAAACATTTGAGTACAGATGTCTTTTTTATAGAATGTCTTTTTTTCCTTTGGGTAAATACCCAATAGTAAGATTGCTGGATCAAATGGTAGTTCTGCTTCTAGTTCTCTGAGGTATCTCCATACTACTTTCCATAGAGGTTGTACTAGTTTGCAGTCCCACCAGCAGTGTATGAGTGTTCCCATCTCTCCGCATCCACGCCAACATGCTGTTTTGGGACTTTTTGATAAAAGCCATACTAACTGGAGTTAAGTGATTGTGGTTTTGATTTGCATTTCCCTGATGATCAGAGATGTTGGGCATTTTTTCATATGTTTGTTGGCCATTAGTCTATCTTCTTTTGAAAAATTTCTGTTCATGTCTTTTGCCCACTTTTGAATGGGGTTGTTTGATTTTTTTCTTGTTGATTTGCTTGAATTCTTTATAGATTCTAGTTATCAGCCCTTTATCAAATGTATAGCATGTAAATATTTTCTGTAGGTTGTCTGTTTGCTCTAATGATTGTTTCCTTGGCTGTACAGAAGCTTTTTAATTTAATCAGGTCCCACTTATTTATTTTTGTCATTGCTGTGATTCTTTGGGGGTCTTCTTCATAAATTCCCTAGGCCAATGTCTGTAAGAGTTTTTTCAACATTTTCTTCTAGAATTCTTTTATGAAGTATACCTTGCATTCATAATTAAAGAATTATTTATTACAGAAAGATTTCTAGAATTTACTAAAAAAGTATTCAAAAATAAATAAAAATCACCCAATGAACGTCTTACCACCCTGAGCTAATCACTAACTATTGGTACATTTCTTTCCCATTTTTGCTCTATGTCTTTTTCTACAAAGTAGGACTCATATATTTCTCACTTAACACTACATGATGAGCATTTTCTTATGACATTATAATACTTCAAAAATAGAATATTATTTACTTGATTAAACAGATAGACATATGACTAGATTCTAAAATGCAGCAAATTACTACTAATAAGAGCCAATTTTTTATAACATTCATTTAAAACGAGATTAAATTTTTCATATAGGCTTGTGAGAAATGCAACCACCATGGACGATTTAAAGCCAAAATGGGGACATATGGCTGAGTAATTTGATATTTTGGGATGAATAAAAGGATTTTTAAAAATGAGTCTTCCATTTAGTAATTATGGATAGCAAGCCTTAAAAAGCAGAATTAATTTATTTTCATGATTTTTGTCCAAAAATTATTTATGGTCAATTTTTTTGTTAAATATTTGTTTATTGCATAAGGAATACTTGCCTATGAGAAAAAAATATCAAATAACACAGAAAAACGTAAAAATCTTTAAAGTCAAAATTCCCCTCACCCCAAGAATCAGTGTTAATAGATTCTTGTAAGCCTCATTTTTTTAGGCATATGCAAATTTTCTATCTTTTACCTACTCCTCCCCAACACAAACACACACACAAATGGCATAGTGCTTTGCAACTTGCTTTTTCAGGCTTAACATACATTCAAGAGATTTTTCTGCATCATTATTTATAGATATTCTTCATGCTTTCAAATGACAGCATAATATTCCAGTGAATAGATGTAGCATTTTTTAATCAGCTCACTTGGTTTGTGTATAGAATATTTGCTATTAAAAACAGTATGAAAACTTAAGGAAGTCCTAGCAAGAGTAATCGGTCAAGAGAAAGAAATAAAAGGTATCCAAATTGGAAAGGAGGAAGTCGAATTGTCCCTGTTTGCAGACAACATATGGAGAAAACCCTAAAGATTCTACAAAAAAAAAAAACTCTTAGAACTGATAAACAACTTCAATAAAATTGTAGGATACAAAATCAATATACAAAAATCCATAGCATTTCTATACATGAACAATGAACTGGCTGAAAAAGAAATGAAGAGGCAATTTCATTTACAATAGCAACACAAAATATAAAATACCTAGGAAGAAATTTAACCAAGGAAGTGAACACCTCTATAAGAAAAACTATAAAACTTAGGAAAGAAATTAAAGAGGATACAAATAAAGACAATTCATGTTCCAGAATCATAAGAGTTAATATTGTTAAAATAAAAATACTATCCAAAGCAGATTCAATACAATCCCTATCAAAATACCAATGACATTCTTCCCAGAAATATTTTTAAAATCCTAAAATTTGTATGGAACCAAAAAAGACCCCACATAGGCAAAGCAATCCTGAGCAAAAAGAACATAGATGGAGGTATCATACTACTCGAAACATACTACAAATCTATAATAACCAAAACAGCATGGTGCTGGCATAAAAAGAGACATATAGACTGACGGAATAGAATAGAGAACCCAAAAATTAATCCACTTATCTACAGCCAACTGATTTTTAACAAAGGTGCCAAGAACACTCATTGGGGAAAAGACAGTCTTTTCCAATAAATGGTGATGGGGAAACTGGATATCCACATACAGAAGAATGAAACTAGACCCCCAACTCCCGTCCTATACAAAAATCAAGTCAAAATGGATCAAAAACCTAAATATAAGACCAGAAATGATAAAACTACTAGAGGAAAACACAGAGGAAACACTTCAGAACATTGGTCTGGGTAAAGATTTTAGGAAAAGACCTCAAAAGCACAGGCAACAAAAGCAGAAGTAAATAAATGGGATTATATCAAACTAAAAAGCTTTTGCACAGCAAAAGAAACAATCAACAGAGTGACAAGACAACCTCCAGAATGGGAGAAAATATTTGCAAACTACTCATTGGGCAGGGGATTAATATCTAGAACATAAGGAACTGAAACATAACAGCAAAAAAAAAATC
>NW_012148618.1:11021301-11024280 GCF_000956105.1 Propithecus coquereli
TAAATTGGAATGCATCAAAATTTAAAACTTATACTCTTCAAAAGAAATTGTTAAGAAAAGGAAAACAAAACCCAAGGACTGGGAGCAAATATTTGCAAAACATATATCTAACAAAGGACTTGTATCCAGAATATATAAAGAAGTATTAAGACCCGATAATAAGAAAACAAAAGATTTGAACAGCCATATTACCCAAGATGATGTATGCATGGCAAATTAGCAGATGACAAGATGTTCAACATCATTATTCCTTCGAAAAATTCTAATTAAAACCATAATGAGATACCACTATACCTTATTTGAGTGGCAAAAATTAATTTTCTAAAAAACTGACAATACCAAGTGCTGACAAAGTTAGGAAGCAACTGTAACTCTCATATATTGCCAGTGAGAATGGAAAATGAGACAATCACTTTTCAAAACTTCTGGGCAGTTTCTTATAAAGTTAAACATACCCTTACCATATGACCCCACAATCTCATTCCTAGATATTTACCCAAGAAATGAAAACTTACATTCACACAAAAACAACCTGTACGTGAATATTTATAGTGGCTTCATTAATAATGGCTAAAAACTGGAAACAATCCAAATGTCCCTCAAGTAGGGAATAGATAAACTACAGTGAATCCATACAATGGATTACTACTCAGCAATATAAGGGAACAAACAACTAATACATGGAATTTGGATGAATATCAACTGCATTATGCTAAGTTGAAAGAAGTCAGAGTCAAAAGCCTACATGAAGATTGCTTCCAACAATATGACATTGTGGAATTGGCAAAACTATAGGAACAGAAAACTTTTGAGTGGTTCCCAGGGCTGGGGCTAACGGGGGTTAACTACAAAGAGTACTAGGGGATTCTGAGAGGAAGATGAAACTGTTCTGGAACTTGATTGTGGTAGCAATTACATAACTGTATGCGTTTGTCAAAACTCATAGAACTGTACATTAAAAGGGTGAAGTTTACCCTAGGCAAATCATACCTCAATTTTAAGTTACCATCTTTGTACCAATCTTTCTTTAGTTATGCTCATACATCCATAAGATAAATTAAAATTGCTGAGACAGAGAACATTTGCGTTTCAAATTTTGGTAGTCTGCCATATTGTCCTCCAAAAAGGTTGTGCCAAATTACACCGCTCCCAACAGGGTATGATGACATGAAAGTTTCCTGTTTCCCCACACTGGCCTGGGGCCCATCTGGTTATCATCAAAGCCTTTTCATCTTCGACAATCTGATAGGTGTCAAAAGGTATATGTAGGTTTGATTTATATTTCTTTACGAGAAAAGTTGAGTCTCTAGTCAAATGTTTACCGGCCATTGTTTTTTTTCCCATGAAATGCCTATCTGTATCCTTTGCAGTTTAAGTCTAGTTTAAATGACTGATGATTCTTTCTAGAACTTAGCGGCTGGAAGGCACGGGAAGATAGGAGTCCTCGGTACCAAACCTAATAATGTCAGGAACGTGGGAGGCCTTCGTCCAGGATATCCAAAGCGAAAGAGCCTTCGCAGAGGCAGTAGGCCCCAGGGTTCAGACTTGCGCGTTTTCTTCCCGACCTGGCCCCGCCCCTTATGGGCCCGCCCCCAAAATAGGACCCGCCCTCTCATTGGCCCTGCCCGCTCTCCCTGACAGCCAGTCTTCGCACCAAGCAGCCTGACACGACACCGCCCCGCCCTCTCACTGGCGAATCGCGCGGCGATGGAGCTCCGCCCCTCACCTGTGCTGTCTCTCACCTTCCAGGCAGGGCCTCGGGAAGCTAGCGGCCAGTCGTCAGAGCTCTGACGGGTGCAGAAGCGCGCCGCTGACAGTCGCAGCGTCACCCACTTCTCCCTAAAGGGAAGGGGTCTTTCCCGCCATCGAGCCTCTGTGGAGGTGGAAGAAACTGCCAGTCCCAAGCCCTCCTCCTGCCTCTGGGAACGCTGTTCCCCGGGCAACCAGAAACACAACGCTTCAGTCTCGCGATAGGAGAAAAGGGCTGTACCACCGAAAATGGAATGTGGGGGTAGAGGGTGACTCACAGAGCCGTGGAAGCTGGCGCGGCTCTACTGTGGCTTTTTGTCTTCGCGGCGGACGGTGGGGCTAAGGAATGGTCTTTTCGTATTTAGGTTTGAGTCGGAGCCAGGACACCTGGATGCTTGTATGGCTCTGTCCCCCACTATTGCTGTCCCCCCAGGCCAGCAACTCACTTTCTCTGAGCTCACTTTCCTCCTCCGTAAAATGGGGACGATAATAATTCCGTCCTCACAAGACCGTTGTGTAGGTCGAAGAGATCATGTATGTGATGCTCTAGGTAAATTGCGGGTGATATGTAAATTTAAAAATGTTAATTTTACACACATTGATTACGCAGTACAAAAAGGATAATTGCTACTTGCCCCTTCTTTTATTTCGTAGTGTCTCTAATTCTCGGCGCATGAAAATTATTTCCCTAGGTCCCAAAACTGATTTCCTTTATCTCCAGTACTATCAAATTTATGCTGCTTTCCAATCCAAACAACACATTACAAGGCATTTTCACATTGATTGCTCCTTTGTCCTCGTTATTTTAGGTAGGTAGGATGTGTATTTTCAGCAGAGCAAATAGTCATAGGTTAAGTGAGTTGTCCAAAGAACACAGCTGCAGTCTAGGCCAGTGCTGGATGTAAAACCTTCTGGCTGTAAATGCCATCCATCTGCTGCTGAATCCAGCATTCCTATCTCCAGCCCCAGCCCTCTTGCTTGAACTCCTTTGTCTAACTGCCTATTTGACATTTCCTCTTAGATGTGTAAGAAACTTAGCACATCAAAAAACAAACTACTTCTCCATCTTCTCCCACCCCACCTCACTCCCTATCCATCTCAGTAAATGGTAATTCCATCCTACTAGGCTCAGACCAAAAACCCTGGAGTCATCCTCAATTCCTCTTCCTTTCACACTCTGCGATCAATTATAAATCCTTTAAGCTCCACATTAAAAACATATCTGGGGCC